>NC_137621.1:35543835-35633835 GCF_963280865.1 Gymnoscopelus braueri | reverse complement strand
GAGAAAAATAAATTACGTGGGCTGTAGAAATGAAGTTGTTGGGGTGGGGAGAGTGACAAACCAAAACTGTTGACACAAACTGGTTTTGTCATTCTGAACTGGTGGTAAAAAGATGTGGAATGCCAAATAAAAACAACAAAAAGGGTCATGAAAATATATTCCTAAGATTTGTACAAAACAGCCCACACGGCTACAAAAACTATTTGTATCAGCAACATAAAAGCGAGAATTTTCAAACTATAAATTAATTTGTAACATCTCATCCACAGTAGGTTAGAGCTGCATGACCATAATTAACTTAAAACTGCACGAAGGAGGATTCTGTGATGATGAACCTGAAAAACCAACAATTCCAACCTGGGAAAAAGAGCTTTATCTTTGATATTTCATTGGAGGCATAGATAATATGTATCTCACTGTTAGGGGCTAACAGACCCCCTTTGTTAACAAAGACACCAATTCCCAATAATCTTCTTTTTCCATTAAATACATTAATACAAAATAAATAAGTCAGTCAGAGTGGAGACAACAGAATAGGTGTTGATCTGTACTGTACATACAATAGAACACACCTCCTGCCTGGTTAAGGAAACAGGAGCAACTGAACGAGTTTTATTCCAAAAATCAGACATCCATCGTTTGAGGGAAATGAAAACGACAACTAGCTTTACGAAATGAGCATTGGCATGAAAGTGCAAGCAAAATTATGGGTTACTGTTACAACTATGAGTCATTTCTAAGACTTTAGTTATGAAATGGTTATGTCTATGGGGTTGGAATAATTTTTTATTTGTAAAACTTAATGGTTTTCTGGTTGCCTTCCCCCCCAAAAAAACAAATGGATTCATACAGTGTCATTTTGGAAATCAAGCCTTCAGTTCATTCCACCCAAAGAAGGGGACTTAATCCTAACAGAGAAAGAGGCCATCTGTAGCGCTTACAGTATGCTTAATTTATGCTCCATCGTATGATAGATCCACACGACAAAAATAGCCAATCTGAGATAGAATAGCTATTTTTTGGCACACAACTCCATCGTATGAATAAGTATAAATCAGGCTTTACACTGGACATAAAATACCATCAAGGGTAAAAAATAAAATAAAATCAAAATAGCAAGATGCACCACCTCCCCCTGCCAAAAATATGTAGTAAAAGGAGTATTCTACATCTTCTGTCATCATCTGGCTCTTCATGAAGCATGAGGAAAGCAGATAGCTGTGAATAATAACACTCTCGCCATAGGGAAAGCTTTTACCCAGCATGGAAGAATAAATAGAGGAACATTATCAGTTTCATTGGCTCCACCCTGCTGTTATTAAACAAGTGCCTTTTGTCTGTCTGGTTCATAAAAAAAATAAAAAAAACACAAATCTCACACCATATGACCTTCTTTTAGCATTTTAGACAGAACGGCTTGTTATCATCATCATAATTATTTTGTAATTATACATTCAAAACTAGGTCAAAATTAACAGGCTAATCTCTTTTCTCCTTCCTTCTAAATTATTCCAGGCACTTGATATGAATGGGGCCAAAACTGGGACTGAATTATACTCAGAAGAAATATATGACGACTTCGTGCTAGGCTTGTTGGTATAACTTTACAATGGCATTATTCCACCATACTAACCAAGTCATAAACCCATAACAATTAAGTATCCAAAGTAATCGTTATTAACTATAATAATAATTATTATTGTAAATAAGTCAACTGCCTTTAAAAGTAATGTTTCTACTAGGGTGGAACAAAGCGGTGGAAGAGGAAACATACATTTGAACATTTAGCTATGTACTTGCAGCACTGAACACACCAAGTTGTATACTACATTATATACAGCGTTGCTGCACCCTTGTAAGTACATTATGTATTGGACAGTGTTGTACTGACATTATTTTTGTGTCATTAAACACATTCAAATTACACAAACTGAGAAGAGAATGTAGCCATTGCAAAGTGATCAGTATAATCCTCAGCGTTAATTTATCCATTTGTAACTCAGTGTACAAATGTAACAAAATGGACGCTCAAGAGTTAAATCAACTCTGAGGATTTTACTGTGTGGTTACCAACTGTTCTTTGTTTCCGTGGATTCCGTGGTTTCCATGCATAGCATGATTCCGTGGAATTCCGTCGAAATCATGCTATGCATCAACGCAACTTGACCAAAACAGACAAACGAAACAGAAAACGTTCCCTTTTGAGACTTTCACTAAACAAAGGCTGTGTAAACATTTCAACCCTTCCACTATTTGGGGTTAGCTGGAGAGAACAGCATAAACTTTTGGGGGAACTGGGAGGTTATTATTTGGCAATCTCATAACCGTTCCCTGCACATATAGCCACCACGCACTTTCAACCCAACCCTCCACCTCTTACATTCTCGCTGGCAGTGCAGTGATTTTGGTTCAGAGATCTCAGAAGACAGGATGAAAGAAGACTATTAAGACTAAAGATTTGGCACTTTTTTTTCCTTCTCCTTGACAAACTAAGCTTAAAAAGAAGTGTGTTACGGTGGCACATCTCGTAACTTCACATGCGCGCACACACGCACACACACACACACACACACACACTCACATACTTAATACGTTTCAGAGTCTGCTTTGACAAACTTGAGTTTTTCTTTTCTGCTGTGTGGTCTCTCTATGACACAACAGCATGCCTTCATTTCTTAATATTAACACTATGGAGCAGCGATAACTTCTCAAGCTTCTGGGCAGGTTCTTTAGTAGCACTAAAGTAACACAATGACATACTGTATAAGTGTAAAACAGATGCACAATACATTTATCACTTTAGGCAAAATTGCCAAAGTTGTTATTCAGAATATGGCCACTAGTAGAGAGTACTGTATATGCAGTGCTCAAGGACACTTATGACAGGACACATGACTCTTTTGGGGATTGAACCTACATCACTTAATTTAACTATGAATGCATGCAACACTTTTATAGTCTTAGATTAATTCAATCGGAAACCTTTACAGTAATATACAGTATGCTTATGAATGAGAACGCTTAATTTACAGCAGATATTCTTTGAT
This sequence comes from Gymnoscopelus braueri, assembly GCF_963280865.1. Classification (NCBI taxonomy): domain Eukaryota; kingdom Metazoa; phylum Chordata; class Actinopteri; order Myctophiformes; family Myctophidae; genus Gymnoscopelus; species Gymnoscopelus braueri. The sequence goes on along the minus strand of NC_137621.1, from coordinate 35,630,788 downwards.
ATATTTTCTATTCAGTATGTCTTTGAGCACTTCAGGGATACTAAAAGGCCTCTCGGGTACATATTACGAAGCACTGTCAATTTCTTGCCCAGCAAGAGTTACATCGTTGTTAGTTTTTCAAACAAATTGTATCAAATTCAACCAACTGTATACCATTTCACTCAACTGATTTGTTTACAGTTTCAGTTGGAGTTTCAATTCATGTGTAAGTCTCACTTCTGGCATTTGAATCTTGCACTTGCTTTCTGAAAACACTGTTAAGCTAAAAATTTGCGTCTGCCATACATTCTTATATTGTTTTCTTTGACTGTAAACAAACTAAAAAGAAAAAGAAAAAGATGGATTGAAAACCAGAAAAGTAAGAATCAGCCAGTTGTGAAAAATAAACATTGCAGTTCTATCTTAAAATAAGTTACAAAAAAAGAAATAAAAATCTTTGCTTACAGTACTAAAATCCTAAAACTAGATCTTTCGAACTTAAGAACCACATGTTAAGTCTATAAATATCTTTACAAATATACATAAAACATAAAACCTTTTTTGTAATCACTTATTAAAATGACTAAATGTTTTCATGACAGTGTCTTCCCTAGATTGCAATGCTTTCGGTTCTAAAACAATACTTTAGAAAAATGAGTTTTTTTGTCTTTTAAGTACATAGCTGTGCACAGCAATATGATACATATTTGCATTTATATATTTACAATAAATCATTTTCTAGATACATAGAAAAAAAACTCCTACAAACCTTAATTATTATTACCAAATGGCCCTTAAACCTCACAATGGATGAGAGCGTTGTTCCATGGACCCCCCAAGCTGCTCGCTTAGGAGGATGAAGCATTAAGTTGATTCACTTAAACTCAGGAATAAACACATACCATGTATGTAGCCATGTGTACTCATGTCCATTCTTGAATATTTCTTTATCATCTGTAGAAGGCGAAATGCCGGAACATCTGCCAGAATTGTGAGGAAGTACAGTATGTTTTGAGGAAGGACCAAAAATGTCATCGGAAGAACAAGTCACATTATCGAACGGATTCTTTCTTTGCTGGTATTTAGTTCAAACAGACTTCCGGGTAGACCATGTACAGTATCTCAGTCTAAGAGGTCCATGCAGAAGAGAAATAAAAACAAAAACAAATGCCCCTGCGTCACACGACCAGTCACTGACCAATGTCTTTCCTTCCACTCCTCTTACATCACTTCCTGTTTCAGTTCTGGGAGCTTCCCCCAAGTAGGCACGGAATGGTTTGACCCCCACGGATTGTCAATTAAAAAAAAGACTGGCCAAGTACAAAAATAGAATTTCATTTCATTGAAAGGAAGAGACAAACAAACAAACAAACAAAAAATAGACACGGTTCAACAGCAAAAGAAAAAAAAATCCTTCCTTCAATACTTAGGAGTCTCTCAAATAGAAAACGGACACCCTCAATCGTACAGCATTTTCTACCAAAAGTACAAGACCAATTGAAGAACTGAAGCGCTGTGGAAGTATTGCATGTGACAGTTTTTCGTTTGTTTTCCCAACCTCAACGAGGCTGTCAAGACATCACACTGAGAGGTGGTCACAAGTCTCATGGGGGGTGGAGTGGGGCAAGGGACTTAATTGCCCCCTCCCAGTGTGTGTGTGTGTATGTGGGGGGCAATTATGTCCTTATCACCCCGTTACTGGGGAGCGGTTTGGGAAGACAGGGCTCGTCAGGCAAAGGGTCATGGGCGAACACAGAGTCGTCACCTGAGGAGCAGGTGCTGTTTGAGTCCTGACAGGTAGGAGAGTACTGCTCGAAGGGAACCGACAGATCCAGGTACTCCTGTCACAGGGAGAGGTCAAATGTTAACTCAGTTGGATTTTAACCACTTTGTAACTTTGTTAAGAAAACTGCTGTACGATAAATGAATATTATCATTTATGTAAGAATGAATTTTAACACACATCATGAAACGTCTTTCAACATGGTTGAGTAAAAAAAAAAACATTTGTGTACTTCTACATTCTGGTTTAGGGCGAACTTTTCCAGCGACGTTTGGCTGAAGATCAGTCATGAGTTTTGTAGCTTACAGCTCAATCAGAAAGTAGAAGCTTTGAGGTATGACTGAGGTATTTCTGAGGAGCAATACCTTTGCCAATATAAGCTTTAGATTATCAAGTTCAAATCTAAGATCAGCTTAAGTGTCGGGGGATAGGATTAGATAGTCCGGCATTGTGGTGAGACTTACATCAGTGGAGGTCATGGACAGAACCCTATCATGGTCTTCTACCAGCTGTCTGAAGGTTGGTCGCTGAGAGGGCACAGCATGCCAACACTCTCTCATTATCATATACCTGCAAATGAAAGGTAAACCCATCAGTTAAAACAAATCGACTGTAACAGATCTATGAACCGCTCTACTCGCTGTTCATTTAATGCACTGTGTAGTATGTTTCACAAACGTATTAAAAATTAATGACAATAAACAAAAAATGTTATACTAGCTATTGTATGTTTGCTTCACTTGATCATAAAGCACAAAGTAGGACACATGCACGGTACATATAACATGTATGTGACATACAGCTCATGAGTGCAGTTGGCTGGTTTGTCCATCCGATGACCCTCCTTCAGCAGTTTAAAGAGCTCCTCTACAGGGATGCCTGGGTACGGAGAACCTCCCAGGGTGAAGATCTCCCATAGCAGCACTCCATAGGACCACCTACAAGCACACATATGGACAAAGGGTAAAGGTCAGGGGTCACAAAGCTGCATGGGTACAGCACAGTGTACTGTTGTGTGCAGTTGGAGAAACGCACATCAGATCCATGCTCTTACTGATAAAAGGCTTTCTTTCTTAGACGAAGAGTAGGCGGTCCAACTCTCACTCTTTGTATCTTTGCTTTTTTTCAGACAGATTAGAACGTTGAGAGGGTGACAGTGTAGTAGAGGAACAGGAGGCGGGACTCAGTCCCTGGCTAGCTGGGCACATCTGTAGCTCTGGAGGTATTAACCAACACAACACCACTGACCAGAAATATTTTGTAGATTATTTTCATAAAACAATCTAAATCTATTATTAATTATACAAACTTAGATGCCTGCATCTTTTATTTAACCAGGACAGTGTAGAAAGACAAGAAGCAGAGGACAAAGTGGGGGTGCCATCAAACCAGGGACATTGCGATTATGTGTACAACACGTCTGGTCAGCTACTGTGCACCCATTGTAGACGCTTTCTTAAAGGAGACCCTGAAATAAAGGACCAGTACAACCATAACTACCAAAGCTCAGTTGCCATACAATCTTTTATCCACACTCAAGTACAACCCAACTCCACACACATTTCAGCCCACCTTCCCTGACTGTCTCTGGCAGCAGGCTCACTCAGTAAATGGATAAAACATGAGGGGAGGTAATCACATAAAGGGCTGGTCTATTAGCCCAGGCTCCCATTGTTTGGCCATTCGTCCAGTGGCTCTGAATCGGACCCCTCCTTCTCCCGCTGTAGTTCTCAGCAGGGCCCTAATCTAATTATCCACGCTCTGCTCAAACAGCAGCTACCGGGCTGGACAACCAGCCAGGGAGGGAAGGAGAGAAAGGCAAGGTGGGTAAGATACAGAAGGTCATACAGAAGGTAAAATGAGAGGAAGAGGGAGACACTAAAGTGTAGAGGAAAAGAGTAGAACGAGAGCAAAGAAAGGTAGGCAGGGTAAGAAAGAGACCCTGCCTCTTTCTTACCCTGTGTGCGAGAAAGAAGGAGGGGGAGAAACAAGGGAGCCAAAGAGGGAGAGAGAGAGAGAGATTAAGGGGTAGTGGAGGGGTAGATCTACAGGAAGAAAGATAATAGAAAGCAGAAGCCAGGAATAATTGGGCTGACAGTGGACCAGTTACTAACTCATTATCATTACAGTGTGTTGGTCAGGGTCTTCTCCCGGCATGGACCATCCGACTGGACTGTGCAAAATGCACCAGTAAACTAACTAGCTGTTAGTACATCCAACACTAGTTATCCCAGGTGAACATTCACTGTTTATTTACTGTTGTACGCTGTTTACTCTAACACTGTACAAATTAGACCCTGTGTCCATTTCTACATAGTCAGAGTTAAATGAACACTAAGGATTTTACTGAGCATACAGCACAACTAAGTTCAGCTAATTCAAAACAAAAGTCTAATTCGTACTTGCATTGCACTGTTCAAAATAGACTTCACTCTCTCATGCACGTGCCCATACACTCACCAATTGCCATTTAATGGACAGTGTTCTTCTCACTGCCTGTCACTCACTCTCACTGTGTGTGTGTGTGTGTGTGTGTGTGTGTGTGTGTGTGTGTGTGTGTGTGTGTGTGTGTGTGTGTGTGTGTGTGTGTGTGTGTGTGTGTGTGTGTGTGTGTGTGTGTGTGTGTGTGTGTGTGTGTGTGTGTGTGTGTGTGTTCATGTACGTATGCGTGTGTGAGTGAGAAAGAGTGGACTGGACTACTGTATAAAGACTGACTAAACTGTGTAGTAATCCAGACCTGCTGAAATAACACAACCAGAGAGGACTGATCTTCCTCTCCCGGCCCGTTCCCACTACTACTGTAATCACACAGAGACAGGCCAGTGTTGACAGGGGCCTGTGTTTGACTTGGATGGGGCTGCCAGGGACACAAAGTCTGGCTGCGACTGGGGGATGAGGGGCAAGGGGTAGTAGGGATGTGGGGGTGGAGGGTGAGAAAACCCTTCCGATAAACATTACTAAGGGCATAGATTTAGCAAATAGCTGACCGTTTCAGCGCGTCTTGGGAGTCACACCGTAGAACATTGAGGGAGCAATGTGAGGAGCAAATCATGAAGGAAGGCACAGAGGCTGACCATGCTATTCAGATTGTTCCAAAACACAGGGTCAATCAGGGAAGAATCAAAGGTTATACAAAAGACCAAGCCCAAGCCTGTCTTTACCATCTGGTTTCCTTTGTAATATGCCAGGAAATGACCCTGAGGGGAATACCCCGTGATAACAGAGAATGGCCCTCCTTATCTCCCCCTACTCCAGGGATGGGTGGATTTACACTGATAAAATAATGCTAAGATGTTGGGGGCCCGCGTGCCGTTTCGGCTGCCCTCTGATGTCATAATGGGAGATTAAGGTACAAACATGGTGCGGAATGCAGTGGATGCTGATATACAATGGGCCCCTGGATTATCAAGCGAGCCCAGATGACAGCGAGCAGAGAACAGAGCTAGTGGCAAGATAATAAGAGAGGACCTGGGGGCCGAAGGGCCCGAGGGAACGCAACAAATCCATATTCACACGCTAGCTACATCTCTACCTTTTGATGCTAACACGCACCGTCGTGATATTTCAACAACCCAAATTCCTTGGGTGTACAGCACATCCAGATGGTTGGAGGGGTGGCATGTGAAAGTGGGGGGTGTGTTCATGTGTGTTGGTACGTGCAAAACTCACACGTCGCTCTGGTGCGTGTAGACCCGGTCGAACAGCGCCTCCGGAGCCATCCATTTCACGGGCAGACGACCCTGGAACAACAGCAGAGGATAACAGAGGCGCTTGGGTCAGCAGAACTATTCTGTACAGCCCAGACACTACTGTCCAACAAAACAAGTGAACGTCCATCCGACCCGGCCCAGTTCAAAGACCGGAGGCCCACGCCCTCCCTTTCATAAATTTTTCAGGTCTTTAGTCGATGCTCTTGCCCAGAGAGGATTACAGTAAGTGAGCATGTAGAGGGTTTGTGCCTTCAGCAAGAGCTTACCATGTGAAATACAATGATTGACAAGACATTTTAAGTTAGATGATTCTGTATTGGCCATTTTACACAGGGTAAATGGCACTTGTGATTTCTTGCATTTTACGCACACACATTTTATTCAGAGAGGTCAGTACAGCACCCCTGGAGCTGTTTTTGAGGGTTGATGGGCAGTGTAGTTATTATTAGGAAAACACATTAGGAAAAACATAGTAAATCAATATAGCACACTTTCCTAAACGTTTTTCAATATTATTGACTTAACATGACAAACTCCACCCCTCAGGGTAAAGAAAAATACTTATTTTTGCTTCATTGCGTTTATGTCGGAAATGGAAATATGCTGCTGAAATAAACTCACATTTGTAGTCTTTTTGTAGTAGTCTATATTGTGCACGTCTCTGGCGAGACCAAAGTCGGCAATCTTCATAACGTTGTCCTCGGTGACCAACACGTTCCTGGCTGCCAAGTCTCTATGGATACACTGTAGAGAGACAAGACACACACACGCGCGCGTTAAAACATGCATCAAACACGGCCCGGGTCATACCATGGAGCTCAAGTGAGTGTATGTATGCATTAAGTGAGAGAGAGATAGAGAGAGTGCGCGCACACGCGTGCGTGTGTGTGTGTGTCCTAATGTGTGATTTGTGAAACATTATGAAAGGAGCCCCCCCACATACTGTACTAGCACTGATTCCTAAACAATTAACACAATTATTATGTTTTAGTAATATCGTTCCTGCTGTTCTACATACTGCCAACCAGGTGAAGAAATCACAGATTGAGGCTTTAAACCTTTGCTTTTATATGAAATATCCGAGACTATTAAGGTTTTATGGAAGATGCTTCTGAACATATTGCTATCTTATAGATCGGCTCATTTCGATGCGCAACATGCTTCCATAGAGGACATGCTGGCTTCATATGGAATCCAAATGACTGAAATCAGTCATGGTGACTGAGAACTTTAATCCATGTGTATGTGTGCACCACTCCCCAACATCTCCCCTGTATGTTCAGCCAGTACTGTACCTTCTGTGAGGCCAGGTATTCCATGCCGCGGGCCACCTGGTACGCACAGGACACCAGGTCTTTGAAGGTCAGCTGCTCGTCGGGGATCTTGCAGGTGTCGAAGGAGTAGTCCATGCCCGGTGGCCGCCGCGCCCGGAGGTACTCCCTCAGGTTCCCCTTGGAGGCGTACTCCACCAGCACGTACAGAGGACCTGGAACCATGTCAGTGGTTTTTATTATTGATCCCTTTTCCGGGGAACGCATCCGTGTCATTTTTATAGATTTCTTTGCCCCCCCCCCCCTTCCCCCCCAGAAGCAAAAATTTGAGTTACAAATGTTCGCTTTAAAAAAAAATATATATATTAAAAGTTTTGCACAAATTCTCCAAGATTTTCAAAAAAGAAATCTGATCTACAAGCTCATAGTAACTATTGTAATGCATTCGTCTATGCATAATAATGTGTCCCTCTGTCTGCAAATTTGTTCATCAGAGGATACTGAAAACGCCAAAAACTATTTTGGTCTGAAACACAGCCATGCAGCTCATCTACACTGTGCTGCATGCACACCTCATTATTATAGTGCCAGTAGTAGTAGTGGAATATTGCAGCGTTGAATAGAAAAGGGATGTGACATGGAATCACTTAATTTACAGAGGAACCTGTGCACAGTTAGGGATATACTGTACACCGGCAACGTTAAGTGTTTAATATTACACTTTGACTTTCAGTAACTTTACCTTTCATTTAAAGTCATTCTATTCAAATTGTTGGGGGTGGCGAGAGCGCGTGCAGGTCACAGTTTACTTTCAGTGACTTCATCTTTAATTTTTCCCATTTTTCATTTATTCTAAACTGAATACATTAGCATCTCATTTTACCCCCAGAACTTAATATTCCTATTTTCAACATGCAGGAGACATGGAAGCTGTCATGCTGCGTTCTGTAATAAATGGGATGTTCTCCAGGTGAGCTCACCATCCTGCGTGCATGCTCCCAGTAGGTTGATGATGTTTTTATGTTTCCCTATCATCTTCATCATCTCCATCTCCGACACAAGGTCTGACAGATCTTTATCTGTGGCATCATCTAAGAGGGAGGGAGAGAGAGAGATAGAGAGAGAGAGAGAGAGAGAGAGAGACTCAATGAGTTAAAAAAATATTTATAAGATGCTACAAACTATACATGTTTGTCACCAAGTGCTTGACAGGATGACAAAGGGGTATAAATACTAAACAGCAACACATGAGAACTAACAGCACTTTTTTAGATTAGAGAAAGGGAAATAATGAGAGAGAGAGAGAGAGCAAGAGAGAGCGAGAGAGAGAGAGAGATCAGAGAAACAGAAATAGGAGAGAAACCATGCTGAAGGGGACAAAGGGATGGAAGGAGGGGAACAGAGAGAAAGTAGTCTCATGTGGCCAGCCCTCCAATCTAGCGGCCCTGCCCACTTCTATCCACTTTTCGCTTCAACATTCCCCAGGCTTTCTTTCTGAGAAAGCAAGCCTGGGAGCCGAGGTTAGAGAAAAAGAAAGAAAGAGAGAGAGAGAGCGAGAGCGAGAGATAGAGAAATCCACAACAACAATATCAATGCCACTGCCTCCATCAGGAAATCAACTGACTTTTGCTGTTGAAGTTGTCAAGGTCATGTAGTATTATTTCCCCAGAGCATGCCTACAATACCCACAATACCCACAAAAACCAGTATAATCACAAACCTTTCAGCATTTTCACAGCAACATCCAGCCCCTTGTTGGGTTTCTCCTTGTCGATGCCGATGGCTTCGGCCATCACCACCTGACCAAAGCAGCCTTCCCCCAGAGGCTTACCCAGGGTCAGTCTGAAACAAAAGGAATACAGGACATTCTGTATATTGTGTTTTCTGTAAAGGTTAAATTAGGATCTGGTTAAGCATATAATAAAGCAGTTATTTCTTATTGTTAACCCATTAAGACCTGAGGTCGATTCTACAAAATGTCTTCTAAAAACTGTTTTTTGAAAAAACTTATGTTACTATGTCAGTGGTTCTCAAACTTTTTCATGTCAAGGACCCCCAAAATGATGTATTTGGCCGCCGACCTCTATCTCAAAATGTTTTGTTCCAGGGACCCCCCAGAAGCAAAGAATAGAGTTAAAATTTTTCACTTTAAACTATATATATTCAAAGATTTGCATACATTTTCCAAAAATAGCAGATCTACAAGCTCGTAGCACGGCACCGAGCTTGTATATCTGCTATTTTTGAATAGGCAAGGCAAAGTGTAAAATAATGCTTTTTAGCTCAAATGAAAAAGTGACACAGATGCGTTCCAGGTCTTAACACATTGGGTGCCAGAGGTTTATTCAAATATTATACGTTCAGTGCCGGCTATTCTTCCATCCACTTACGTTGATACGTTTCGTGCTGTAGAAGCCCCGACGCGGAAGTGCATGTAAACAAAGCCTGCGTGCGAGACGGCGGAGGGTCCCGACTAACGCCTGGAACAATAATATTTCTAACGCGATCCTCCATTGCAGAGTGATCGCCGATCGAAAACGGCTCGCTTCCACCACGTTAAAAAGAAATGGAGATATTAAGCTTTTAGTCAAGGAGATAACATTGGAAAGGCCGACCGGAAGGATTTTTGACATGGATCCACATCCGGCCTCTCCTTCTCAGAAACTCCTTGGATGATCCCAAAGTTTCGTTAGAGCGCCCCACGTGGGCCCCACGTATAAAAATTAAATTGGGTCAAAAACGGTCCGGACCGTTTTCGGCACTCCTCGTTTGGATTCTCAAAAACGGTCCGGACCGTTTTTGGCACCCGATGTGTTAATGGGTTAAGCATACAATAAAGCAATTATTTCTTATTGTTAATGTTAACACATGTTCTACAATCTCAGCAAATTCCATATTTATTTGAGATTTTTACCTGCTTCTGGAGAACTCCCATTTGGGGTCAGAGGGCAGTTCCAGCTCAAGTACGTTGGCCAGCATTGGTCCGTCGCTGGATGACAGGCGGGCAATCCTGACCAATGGGGTGTTGGAGTTCATGGAGGAGTTGGAATCCAGAGACACCTGCTTGGGTACAAAAAGAGAAAGGTTGTTATAGTTTCTGAAAAGGGAGAGTTGGTAGTGTCGACAAGGAGATCACAGACAGAGACAGCGTGAGACGGAGAGAGACAGACAGAGATGGGGGGCACGCTATGAAAATGCCTTGTCTTAACAAACCATCCAGCCGAGACTTGAATCTTGAAAAAGTTTAAATAAAATGTGCAAGTGCTGAGGGTGATTTTCTCTTTAACCTGATCCAAGATCTGCTCTGGAATCAAGTGAAGGTCTCTCGGAACAATACTTCAACAAGTCATGATGTAAACATCATGTTCTCGCACATCATTGAAAATGTTTCTCTTCTCTTATGGAAACAAGAGGATTTTATTGCTGGACAAAAAGAAAGCAACAAAAAGAAAAGAAAAGAAAAAAGAAACGACTCGGCAGATGGCCGAGTTGTTAAGGGGCAGTATATATACAGTATAGGCTCTGATGCAGCCTGACAGCAAGTCCTGGGTTCTATTCCCGGGCCCAGTGGACCTTTGCTGCCTGTCAATCCCTGACTCTCTCTCTGTTTCCGGTCAGTCTCCACTGTACGAAATAAAGGCAGAAATGCCCCAAAAATATCAAAAAGAAAAAAAGAAAGCAAAGCACCATGACGCACACATTTTAATAATCATTATGGGAGCAAGATACATCGGACATGACGCCAGCACCAAATAACCTGTCGCTGTCCCGCCGGGGACTACAGACACTTTGAAAAAACTGTCTGCCCGCCGACACCTTACAGATGGCTAGCCAGCCTTTAGTGGCTGGAGGGGGACAGGAAGAGAAGAGCAAGATGCAGGGCGGTAACAAAGACAAATGAAGGGTGGGGGGGGGGGTGATGCTGCAGTTGGTGGCAGACCACTAAACAGGTGGATGGACTTCTCTATCCATCAGCTGAACTCCCATTTCCTGAAAGCCATAGCCGTGTTGCTGCCACTCCGCCTGCAGGGTCTGCAACTCCATCACCATTCATCTGACTCGTCCAGGGGCAGATGGGTCTTTTATTGATGAATGTGTTTATGTCATAGACCTGCCACGGTGTGTGTATCTGTTTGTGTGTCCATCCACAGTGCTCATTTATCTCTGGAAGTGCAGGTGTGTGGGGGCGCTCGTCTCTCTCTTGGAAGAAACATGTCCACCTACCAAGACATCCCCCTTCGACACCTCCTCCTCATCAGCTCCTCAGCAGGAGAGAAAGTGAAAAAGAGGGAAGGGAGGGTGGGGGCGGAATGAAAACTCAACGAAGAAAAGGGTTGTGAAACAAAGCAAAACACCACGGCCGTCGAACCCGACTGACAATTTGAGAGGAATGAGAGTAATATCAGATGGGGCATACCACAAGATTTTCTAGGAGATTTACTCTGAGTTATGAAAAAGGACAAAGACAACCGGGAGATTAGTGTTGCGAAAAATGAAGGAAAGATCCCTCTCGCGCACGCTCGCACGCACACTATAAGGTCCCTCTTGAACTGACTGCCATAAAAGACCACAGCATAAAGATGGAAAAGATTCTCATGTTTGCAAGCAAAGAGTTTTGAGAGATGTGAGATGTCTTGAAAAAACAAGTTTCTTCTTTATACAAACACTCCCTGACACAAAAGAAAAACTCAGAAAAACATGAAAGCAGGTTTTTTTAAGGCTCTATTATAAGACCTTTTCCTGCTGAGAGAATACAGACTCGCCTGTATTCTTGAACTACAGAGCGCTGGATTCCAAGTAACAATCTTTTCTAAAAATGGGGACGCATATATATCATTTCAGAGGGAAAGCCTTTAATTATGAAGCTAGAGCGGTGGAACATGTGCTCGTGCAAACACACACACACACACACACCCGCTCCCTCTCTCTCACACATATGTAAACACACACATACACACACAGAGCGATGGCGTGCTGTGTACAGTATACAGAATGTGTCTCAGCATTAGAAGGGTGGGACTCTGTGAGAGTCAAGATTTACATTTCCTCGCGCACCGTGTCACGCACCACAAATGGCAGATCGACAAGCACACAATGTGTCTCATCGCGAACACTTTGTGTGTTTGTAGATCTGCTATTTTTGGCGCAAGACGCTGTCGTACGACGGAGTATAATCCGGGGCTTGAAAGGCCACTTCACTGGGAGACGCAGCTGCTGCGTTTTAAGATTTTTCCCAAAACAGTTGAGGAGTGCAAGTGTGTGTGTGTTGTATGCGCGTGCATGCATGTGTTTCCGTATGCGTGTGCATGTATGCACGTGCACACACAAGGGTGTGTGCATGTACACGTGTGTGTGTGTGTGTGTGTGTGTGTGTGTGTGTGTGTGTGTGTGTGTGTGTGTGTGTGTGTGTGTGTCTGTTAGACGAGAGTGAAATCTAACACTGGTACTGACAGTCGTTGGGAGGGCATAAATATCCCCTCGGCTGAATCCGCTCCAAGATAAATGTGAACACATGTCACGGAGGCCTGAGGCCTTCCAGCCTCCGCGCTACGCTAAGCTACGTCACAAACAGAAACACAAGAGCTACATATGCCCACATGCAGATCTCATATAAAGATCGATGCAGCACCTGCTCACGTCTTATATCGTCACTGTCGGGTGGAAACCTTGTATGTCCAAAACTGTTACTCGTCAGGAAATGGGAAAAATAATTTGTGCCTATTTGGCTATTTTTACTTGTGAGCTTGTTGTGAGCTTGTAGATTGGCTATTTTCGCTACCTTTGTGTGACACACTTGTATGACGAATTAATAAAAAAACAAAAGGTGAAATATGGAGATACAAGGTTTCTGCCCTACAGCAACGATATGCAGTGTGGTACACTGTAAAATCCAGAGTATAAATTTTACTCTGAGTGTACAAATGGAATCCTTACATTTCCTTTTGGTTGAATTTTACGGTCTAGTGGCAAATACCAGTTGAAGACGGATCGCAATGGCAAAAGTAATAAAGAGGGTCTTGAATTCAAAGACAATTTACCCTGCTCTATGCGCCACACGGTATCATGGGTAATGCGGTCCAAAATTCACAATGGAAAAAATATCAACTTTGTCTAAATGTGATTCAGCACAATTTGCAGATGACGCCCTAATATCATAGTCTTTGTGGAAAGAATGTAATTGCTAATCCTAAACTGCAGTCTAGAGGGTTTCATTCTTCGCTGAAGACAGGAAGCGAGGGGACGAAGAGAGAGAGAGAGAGAGAGAGAGCGAGAGAGAGCGAGAGCGAGAGCGAGAGCGATTATTTGATGATGCAAATCTTGTATCTACTTTCTGTTACCTGTCTCTTGAGAGGGAACTTGGAGAGCTTCTGTACAGGCGGCGTGGGCAGCGTCTTCTGCTTGGTCATGCCCATGCGGCAGAGGACAATGATGACCACGGTGAGGATGAAGAGCACGCAGCCCGTCACGTAGATCAGGATGTCTGCATAGTCGTCCTCCTTGTCTAGATCCACAGCTATGGGGAGGAAGGGAGGTGCACAAACACAAATGCAAGCCACTGCTTAGTAAATAAAGACATTTGGTCTGTTTTGTCTACATAACTAATGCTGTGCGACTTAATACGACAAAGTTGCTTTCCGAAAATGGACGATCTAGAAGCTCACATCGCATCGCGGATGGGGCGCGTTCTAACCTTCTAGATCGGCTATTTCCGGGGTGGGACTTGGTCGCAGGACAGCACAAATTAATACAATTTGTCATTATCCCACATTGTATTGCAGCAACACTTCTAACAACACATCTATTTTGTTTTATCTCCGTGATAATTACCCTCGGAAATTCGTAAACAAACAGATCATTCTTAATTAAACCCATAAAACATGGCTTTGCTCAGTAGCACATTTCAACCCAGTGGATTTTGGGAGTTCTCCAGCCGCTGGTGCGACCCGTCCTAATGAATCAACATCGATAAATCATTTGTTCGTTTGGGTAAAAAATATAAATAAATCAACGCTCAATGAACTTGCCTCCCAAACTACAATGGTACCATTTGGGTTGTCTGCGACAAGGCAAGAGTAGAAAAAGATGGTGTAACTGTCATCTATTCCTGAATCTTCAGGCAGGTAATTGCACCTGTGATGTACCGCTCCCCTGGGAGGTAATTACTGTGTTGTACACGGAGCCCAGAAATGTCTTTAAATTGCTTTGTAGCCTGGGGACACCACAACAGATGATTTAGAAAATAAATAATAAAAATGAAAGAAGGAAGAAGGAAACGAGCGCGTGTTCCTCACAGAGGTTTATGCATGTCTATTCTCCCGGTGAGAGAAGGGCAATGAGATGGATGTAATGCAGTTTACACGTGTTAACAAGTAGACGTTGTGTGTGTGCGGTACAGTGATTATAAAGCAGGTGTTGTGCGAGTACGAAGTTGATTATTGTGCTACTGAGTAAAGCATGACATCAGCAAAAGAAAAAACATATTCATATACTACAGGTGTAGGCATTATAAAAGCCCCACTTTTACTGCATACAGTGCATGCTGCAGATAGCACAGTACTGCATTACTGCTGCAGCACCACAGGAATTGTTTGGAAAATTCCAAATCCGTTCACTCTTTAGCTGACAGAATGTGCAAGATGCTAGTGTCAGATGAGGCTAATTTGAGCTAAGATGCAGGAAGTGGGGACTTTTTTAATGGCTGCCACTGTAAGCAATGAGCATTTAAGGAACACAAAAAACACACCACGACCAGAGACCCATGAAGAGGGGAAGTAACACCAGAAAATATACCTGGCAACACCGTGAGCCAAGCAGAGTGGTGAGTATAGCCGATAGAGTTCCCCGCTAGACAAGTATACTCTCCTGCATCCTCAAAAGACACATTGGCTAAGAAGAGAATCTCTAGCTCCTTATCCGTAGCGTTTATACCGGTTGTCTGCAGAGGATGAGGGTAAAAGGAAAAACAGAGAGAGGAGAGAGAAAGGGAGATTTCATGAACCCAAAGCTCCTTAGAGGAAATGCCAGCACCAAACAAACACACCCTGGAGGGAGGAAAGAGAGAGAGAGACAGTCCAGAGGATGAGGCGTTGGAGTAGGCAGGCTGGAGGAGGGTTTTAGAGGAGGAAGAGGGGCTTCTTCTCCCCCTCGTCTGGTGCCACAGCAACGGTCCTATCACCACCACCTGGAAACAACAGGCACCCAAGCAACACAGCACCCCCCACCCACTCTTAGCTGTGAAAGCATAGAAGCATAAAAAACAAACAATCGCAAAGTAACTCAGCTGTCTAACTTCACGTTTTCAAGTTTCAATTTGACTTGGAAAAGCAGACAATGCTACACTTTCACTGCATCACAAAAGCACCCTTACTAATTCAAATTTAAGCCTGATTTATAATTGGCCGAAAATAGCGGTTCTACAAGCGTCTGTGATGTGTTGTGACTGTGAGCCTGTAGATTGTCTACTTTCGGTGCGTGACACCTGCACGCAACCAAGTACAAATCAGGCATAACTCAGCTGTGAGGTGCAAGCTCGACTTTGACGTGACTTATTGACTTGCCGATGCAGCTAAATTACCTGAGAGCTCAAATTGAATCAATGAGATGCTTTGACAATACACCTGGCACAGCAAGCGGTCTCCCTCACCAATTTCCCCCACACCGATCTTCAGATTAATGAAGTTGGTGATGCAGACTGCAGCGCTGAGGTGGGCTCATCTGTATAGAAGAGCATTACCCACCACAACAGCTGCGGCTACGGCCTTTTGACTAATAGTCAACTATACGGAGCAATGACCAGCGGGGAGTCGGTTTCAAACTTGGTGTCTGATGTGGTGTGATGGAGGGTAGAGGGGTGTGTGTGTGTGTGTGTGTGTGTGTGTGTGTGTGTGTGTGTGTGTGTGTGTGTGTGTGTGTGTGTGTGTGTGTGTGTGTGTGTAGCCATTAGAATCTTGTTCCCAGGGCCTTAGTAATGAACAGTGACATCCAGGCAGAGTCATGAATCAAAGAGCCGTGCTCTGCTGCACGCTTTCATATAAAAGAACATTAATACAACTGAAGGATGCACTCTCAGAGAAATCAATAAGGGTCTTTGACTCTACGTGTGTGTGTGTGTGTGTGTGTGTGTGTGTGTGTGTGTGTGTGCGCGCGCTGAAGGGGACAAACAAAAAACGGGTATTTGAAGTTGTATAGAGGTCCTAGCTGTAATTAGGGCTGTGATATTGTGTTTTGTTATTGATCGGGACAGAAGATGAAGCAGAACGTGGCGGCTTTAAATGGATGAGAGTGTGGGCCAATCTTTTATACCTCAGCTCCTTGTAGAGGAAACCCACAGGGAACTTGTCTCTCATCATTAACCCGCCTACAAACCACAAGAGAAGAACTGCGGCACACTGACTTACAACTTGCAATTAAAACATTTTCTGTCAAAACATTTTGGTCACACAACTACGAATTTTCAATAAAATGTTTTAGGTAAGAGCGTAGCAAAATTCAGAGTGTTGATTTAACCCTGAAAGTGTACAAATGCCCCCGTAACTGTGTGAGGGAGGCATTTTTTTCCCTGACTACACACACCGACAACACTGTTCAGGTGTTCAAAAGAGCTTAGTACTTAAAGATCCTATTAGCCAACAAGACAGCCAGCTCATCAGACCCGCACCCAGGAGACCAACACTGAGCCAAGAAACACCACAGGAATCTTATTATAGCTGCTGGAAGGCCCGGTACAAAAGCAAAGGGCTTTTGTTTCGGGCTGCAGGAGTTTTACCTGGTTTGTGTATCTTAAGCCAGAAAGCGTTTTCCGACTTGCCTACAAAGTTAGAGGCCCGACACCAGTATTTCCCGGCATCTCTCTGTGTCACGTTGGACAGTGCTAGTTTATCATGGGCCTCTGTGCTCTCACTCACAAGACTCTGTAAGGAGGAACAGTGAAATGCACAGTAAGGCAGCATCTATTGGTACAGGTACACTGTAAGATGTAAGTGTTAACTCTGCAAGTGTACAAATTTAACATCTGTAGATTTCGTACACTCTCAAGAGTTATAAATTGATAAATTAATACTGAGGATTTCATTTTGTGGGTTAATTACATTAGTTTTTCAGCTCTGCAAAAAATATGAGTTATTGCATTCACATAGGTCACATATGCATGATGCAACAAAATAGCTTTGAACTTGAGCATCAACACAACATAAATGTCAGACACATTGCACATGCACAGTATAATTATAATATCTATTGGTAGATTAAACACAATACTTGCTGTGAAAAATGCTGGTAGAAGACATACACACACTTATACATTCTACATATGCTCACAGAAACAACTAGATTAAATCCATTAGTAAGTCAGTCCTGCAAAAGCACATACAGTGAAAACACACCCTGCCATACATTGCATACAGTACACAGTAAAGAGTGTATAATGTACCAGTGTCTGTTGTTAGATTAGAGGCTTTCAACACACACACACACACACACACACACACACACACACACACACACACACACACACTTACAGTCAAAGTGAGAGAAAAGCACACATATACAGTATAGCTGATAAATAATGAAATAGGCAAATCACATAAGGAGAAAACATATCATGCTTTATGGTCGCTTAATTAGAAATCTCTGGCTCGTCTCCAGGCGTCTCTTGAAGCCAGACGTGAGATCTAGGCCCCCCACTCAGGGTGCGTCAATCATAACTAAGTCTTTTCCATTCATCAAAAAAGGCCTATTCAGACGTTTGTTAAAAACATCCTCTGTGACATTCTCCACTCCCCCTGCATCCCTGCTCTCCCTTACATTCCACTCACACGCACTCATGCAAGACACATATACTGTACATCCCACACACACATACTGTACATGTACTGTACATTGAAAACACACACACACACAGAACAAAAAAAAAAGCATAAACACACACATTTGCCTGCGTGCGCATGCGCGCCGCACACAGACACAGACACACTTAGCTCCTATATGCCACACACGAGATGTCACATAGCAGTCAGAATGAACTGTGGTGGGGCAGAGAGAATATAAAAAAACAGCACATGTGCAGATTCCAGATCCCAGTAAATACTGTTTCAATTATGTGGTAGTCTGAAATAGAGTGTGGAGCCGTGGTCTGGGCACCCGACGCTCCCCCCCCCCCCTCTCTCTCCCTCTCTCTCGCTTGTCTCTTTCTTACTGTCGCCTGTCTCCCTTTCTGTCTTACTTTCTGCCTCTTCCTCCGTTTCATCTCCCGTCTCTCTCTCTCGCTGCCTGTCTTCCTCCCTCTCCGCTTCCATCTGTCTTCCTTGTCTCTTTCTGTCTCTGTCTGTCTCCTACCCTCACTCTCTACAGCTCCATCTTGCCATCTTTCTCTATTTTACTCTCTATTCATCTCTTTCCATCTGTCTCTCACCTATTTCTCTGTCCCATCTCCCTCCCACTCGTTCTTGTCATTCACTCCCTCCATCTCTCTCTCTCCCTCCCTGCTGACTTTGCCCTTCCCTGTGTTCCCCCACTCATTTTTTTCCGTCATAGCTGTTTTTGGGCGCCTCTTCTCCTCGTTTCTCTCTCTCTCTCTCTCTCACTCCTCCCCCACAAACCACGCGACGCAGCACATCTGACGGAGAATGACTGCGAGCCCGGTGGTTAACAGCGCCCGTCTCTCTCTCTCTCCCTATATGCCGCCACCACAGCAGTTAACTTAGTCCAAACCAGATGTTTGTTTTATTCCTTCACGAGAGAGAGAGAGAGAGAGAGAAGAGAGAGAGAGAGAGAGAGAGAGAGAGAGAGAGAGAGAGAGAGAGAGAGAGAGAGAGAGGAGAGAGAGGAGCGCAAAAAAAGAAGAAGATTGAGAGGCTAAATGAGAAAGTGAGACCTTCTTGATTTTTTTTTGCAATGAGTCTTCTTCTGTAGCCTCAAATAAAAAGTGGCGTTTTGTTTCTTTCTTTCTTTTTTCCTCTCTTTTAACACATCTCTCTCTTGGGTTAGGGTGGTGTCCCCTGAGAGGAATGCTTTCTTCTCATTCCTTCACTCATGGGTTTAGTCTACAACATCAACGTGGCCTCTGGGGGGGAGAGCACAAGACCTACGTAGCAATCTGGAGTGTTAGTTAATCCTAAACCAACCCTCTCTCTCTCTCTCTCTCCTCCTCTCTCTCTCTTTTTAAAGGAGCGAACCTCTCATTCTAAGACTATGCGATATCTGTCCCCTTGACATGTAAAATTCTATTCTCAAGGAGAGACCCACCCAAGAAAGGCGCTTCAAGGTTGAACTCTGTGACCCTTATACTCTCAAAGATCAACTTATTACTACTGCTATTAAGTTAAAAATCCTTCACAGCTCATTCATACGTTAAAGGTTCTTCCAGTCCTTGCCAAGTTTTTCATGGCCATTTTACACCTCATTCACCAATCTTTGATATTTTTAGCTGATCGTCTCTGAACTCTAAAATTTAAGGCGACACAGGGGAAACTTCAGGTTGGGTTAAGCCCTGAGCCCTGACACAGTAATGCCTGATATATACTTACACAACACCTGTGTGTAACCAAGTATAAATCAGGCTAAAGAAAGCAGTGGGCATCCCTGTGGAACCTCAGACCCACCTTGAGGATGTTGACGTAGGGCACGCCGTCTGGGCCGTAGCGACTGCCATTCACCTCAATGTGTTTGAGCCACTGGATGTGAGGCTGAGCGGTCACTGTACACCTTACAGTGGAACTCCACGTCGCTGCCCAACACTACCGTCTGATTGGCCGCAGGCCGGCCTGGAGGATGGGCCTGTGAGGGGAGCGCTCTGATTGGAGGAGAGAGCGGATTGGGGGGAAGGAAGGGCCTAGATTAGCGTATATGGTCATGTACTGTAGTTATGTGGGTTAATGAAATGTAACAGAACATTCAAAATACTAAATTTGATTAGATTCAAATGCTTAACACTACGTCCCTGCCAAGAATATGTAGTCACAAGAACTATTTGCAAGTTGATACTGTAGTTGTTCCTGGCAAAAGTTCAAAGAACAAAATGGAGAGAGGCAGCGAGATCACTAACTTGCCTTCTGGCACAACATCCAATATTAAGATCAAATCTTTGGAAAAGTCGTTGGCAAAAACACACCCACTCCATTTTGACAATTAAAACACATTATGTGCCCATGTTTGACCATTCTGCTCCAGTCTTGATCGAAACATCTCTTAACGTTTGTTCCATAATGCTGAACTTACTGATGTGTTGTGTGTTTATATCATGGTCCTTACCCAGAACATCCAGCTGGTAGGTGTGGGGTGATAGTCCCATACTTGTTCTGCACCACACATGTGTAGTTCCCCCTGTCTGAAGGAACAGCGCTCTCCATCACAAGACTCCACTGCTGGTGTCTCAACTGGGGGAGAAAGGAGGAGAAAGGGAGGCAGAAAGTATAGGGAGAGAGAAGGAAGCAGGGGGAGAAGAGAGAGAGAGAGAGAGAGAGAGAGAGAGAGAGAGAGAGAGAGAGAGAGAGAGAGAGAGAGAGAGAGGAGAGAGAGAGAGAGAGAGAGAGAGAGAGAGAGAGAGAGAGAGAGAGAGAGAGAGAGATAGAGAGAGAGAGAGAGAGAGAGAGATGGAGAGAGAGAGAGAGAGAGAGAGAGAAGCAGGAGGAGGGAGAGTAAAGAAGAGAACAGAGAAGAGAGGAGAAGAAAAGAGAAGGTATGGGATGGAAGTGTTGAGTGAGAGAAAAGAGAGGGAAGGGGGAGAGAGACAGAATTAGATACTGGTACCAATTTGCTTCAGTGAATAACCCACATTGAAAACAGAACACGACAAACTCGACATCAGAACAATCAATTAGCCTAAATAAAACAAGACCCGAAAGAATCAGACTTAAAAAGGAGGTTACATGCTCTTCCTCAAAAGTGTTTTCTCTGGCCTGGCTGGCTGCACTATTGAATCCTTAGAGTTCATTTATCCATTTCCAACTCCAGGAGTGCACAAATGTAACCAACATGGACCCTTTTAGGTCCTTTTAGGCCGTCGACCCAAACACAAGTAAACGAGAGAGGGCTTCACTTCTCATGGCAAAAATCTCAACCAGGTGCGAGTTGTCATGTGTTAAGAGCAGACAAATACCGACATGACAGCATCACTTGTGGATGAGAATAGAGTCCTTCGCCACGCATCACCAGACACCAGAGTCTCCACGGGCCGAGGGAGGAGAACATCTCAGCAGTTAACCCCTTCAATCCGGAACACATCTGTGTCATTTTAGATTTTAGCTATAACCATTATTTTTCATACTTTGGCTATTCAAAAATAGCAGACCTGCAGGCTCATATTTGTGTTGAATACATTATATTTTTTTAAACCAATTTTCAAACTCAAATCTTTGCTTCTTTGCTGGGGTCCCTGGAACAACATATTTTGATGAGGATCGGTGGCCAAAAACATATCATTTTGGGGTTCTTGACAAGAAAAGGTTTGAGCACCACTAATATAGCCACTATAGCTTTTCAGAAAAATGAAGACACTTGTTGAGACATTTGACAGTTACAAAAGTTCGCTTAAAGAATGTATATATTCAAAGATTCACACAAATGTTCATGATTTTTCCAAAACATTTTGCAGATCTACAAGCTCCGCACTACGAGCAGAGATGCGTTCCCGGGTTGAATGGGTTAAGTGGAAACACGAACCCACTGCCTGCCACCGTACTACCTGCTGTGGTGAGACGAGCTCTACGCAGCTGAACTCTGCAGAGAAAGGTCAGCCTTTGCTAAAGAGAGAGAGAGAGAGAGAGAAGAGGGGCCCCAGGTGATGTCAGCAAGGCATGTCGGTGTTGGCAGAACACTTAACATCACCTGCGTAGGAAAATGTGCCGACTAAGAGATGCATGTGTGTGTATGTTGTGCGTACATACACACACGTATGTGTCAAGTAAAGTCTTTTCACAAACGTTTAACCCTGCGTGTTTCAGATCAGCGACCAGTCATTCATATAATGTATGTCATCGTGGGGAAAGACGAACGTGCACAGCTCTGCCCCCTCCCCTGTTCTCTCTCTCTCTCTCCTATGTCTTACTCTCTGTAACTCTCCCTCTACTTGGAGGCATGTGTGGAAAATAGTGTAACAGGGTAAATATTATGCCTGTGTGTGCTTTTTTTTTTTGCTGTTGCATGGTAACACAGACCAGGCCGCTCAGCGCTGGCAAATGAGTTTTTGAGAGTGTGTGTGTGTGTGTGTGTGTGTGTTGTGTGCCATGCTCGTAACCGCCTGGCTCCACCCAGTCTACCCCTGTCTCTCTCTTCTTCACCTCTCCCACTCTCTCTCTCTCTCTCTCTCTCTGTCGCTCTTCCCTCCGTAAACCCCCCCGCACACAGAGTCAAACTGAAGTCAATGGCTGCTCTCATGAGCAGATGAGTGATGCCTTGTGCTGTGGTTAAGTGCTGTGAGGGAACCGAATCCAAAAGACGTGGTGCTGAGGAGGAAAAAAACCCGACCGAACTATGAAGGCTGTGATTAGCGAAAGTCAAACAACCACCAATACAGAAAAAGACCTTACTGCTTCAGAAAAGTATGTAGTTTAGCTTTCATTATCTGGCAACTTTTCATGTAAAAATTGAAAACTACCACTCTTCACTAGTATCTGGTCAAAATTATCATAAATTGTTATAATAAAGTCTGATACCACTTTATGTCATAAAGTACAACAGCTCAGCTTAGTTTTGTCAGTCCAAAACTAAACTAAACTTTCATTTAGACAGATGCTAGGTTTATTGTTTACCTGGCATCCTATCCTACAGTTTCAATGTACATAATGTTATTTGGATAGCATGTTGTTTGGACAGATGCTATGTTCATCTAGGTTCATTGTTTACCTGCTTCTAGTTTATTGGGGCACTACACTGTTCTCTCTGCATTCGATTTCGTTCTGGATAAGAATGCTTAAAAATGAAATGCCTAAATTGCAAATTGTCATGAGTAGAGGAGCGAGTGAGAGTCTTTGTGATATCTAATATTGGTTGTATTCATGATATGGTTTTAAGCAGGTAAACGTACCAGCTGCAATTATATGTACAATATTAGTTTCATTGGTTAAACGTACAGTATTAAATCCCTCAGTCCAGTCTAAACTCAGGATGTGGAAGGGATCGGGTTTGGCGTGTTTAGTCGTGTTTATTTCTTACTCCAACAAGAGCCGCTATCAAAAACACACAACTTCATAGACGTAGACGCTCAGATTGCTGGCTAAGCTTCACGCATCAGCTTTTAAATGGACCTCATCTGCCAGATTAGATTGTATAGTTTTTTTATAAGCCTCAGGTCTACACAGTAAAATCCTCTGTGTTAATTTACCCATTTGTAGAGTTACATTTTATTGTTAAGGCTTCTCTGAGTTGTTTTTTTTATTCTTATTTTGAGACCATGCCACTTGCCTTCATGTCCACGGCACGTTGCACTGACTAACCCCGGCTGAACCCACAGCATTAGTGGTCCAATGTGATAATCCCATCCAGTCCAATCACGCCAGATTCCAAACAGAATTAAATTATTAAGGAGCTTACTGCGGAGTCATACCAGGCTTTAAAGGTTTTAAGGCTTTTGGCCGCTGGAGCTCCATGAAGGACCACTAGCCATGGGAATGTCCAGGAGGAGATTTACGCTGCTAGAAATGTCTGGGTGAATGTGGTCGATTAAAGCTGTGTTTAGTGTTAGCGGGGGAAGACAGTCAAATATCCTCAGTTGTTACTTTATCCATTTATAATGTGTCAAAATGTAGCCAAATGGACCTTTATGGGTCGATTTGGACACTCTCAGAGTTAAACACACGGTGCGTTTCATGAAGGCTCTAGTCTAGTGGGATTAGAACATAGGCCAATTCCAGAGTTGAATCGAGAACTTAACTGCAACAGGCATTCCTTTAAGAATTAAGAAATGTTTAAGATAATGTCACTTTGTCTCAATGAAGTTCTCAATAAAGGTCTAAACTACATTAAGAATTTTGTTAAACTGAAACCTGACCCAACATTTTTTTAATTGTAATAAATCAACTTGCTCGTCCCTCAAAAACACAGCTGTGCTGCTCTCTTTCTGATATCTGTTTAAAAAAATCAGCTTTTAAACCATTCAACACTATTCTGCATTCAGCTTTTAAACCATTCAACACTATTCTGCATTCAACTTTTAAACCAGTCCACATTATTCTGCATAACATGCTAACCTTGACCCTTTTTGCAGCTTGTAGGTGTTACAAAACAAACACAGGAAGCCATGTGGATCTCCATGGCTAAATAAGTTGAAGCACTTATTACTAGAGTGCAGAATTTGTTAACATAGACCTTTTTTTCAGCAGCATGTAGGAGTATAGTCACACAGAAACACAGGAAGCCTTGCTGTTCCCTTTATGGTCCCAGGCCTCAGTCTTCACCTCGCAAAATAGCCCTGTCAGAACCGACGGGGCCAGTTACCAGAATTTATGACTATGTCAGAGCGGCCCAGTGGCTTGGATCGCTGCTACCATCTAATTTGACCCGCAGAGAGAGAGAGAGTGAGAGAGAGAAAGAGAGAGAGAAAGAGAGAAAGAGAGAGAAAGAGAGAAAGAGAGAGATGAACAGAGGGAGGGAACAAGAGGTAAGGAGGGAGAAAGAGAGGGAGCGATGCCCAGAGAGACGGAGAGAAAGAGGAAGCTGATAAAAAAAGCCCCCGTGGGCTGACCATTAAAGCAACTGCTCCACAAAGTTTGTTGTTTAGTCTGTCATTTCCCACTTTGGCTTTGCAGGCCGATTGTGTCAACAGAGAAAGTGATGATATAAAACCTGGGGTATGATTGTTCACAGGAAAAACACGACAGGCTGAAATGCATAGGAAATTAAAGACATGGGAGGTTGTGTCTTTTGATAGCCACAGTCTATTTAGGTTAGACACAGGGGAGGAAAGTTATGACTGTGCTACTTCTAAAATTAATCAGACTCCAGAAATAATCTTGCAAGGTATCCGCTCTATGGAGGCTCACAATTGGCGCTGTTGTTTAAATCAGCACAAAAAAAGGATTTAAAAAGCTTAAAATCTTAAAAAGTAACAGTCTGGTGCCAGTTTTAAGAGGTTTGCCTTGGAAGCATGTCAAAATACGGATTAGAAAAACTTGTTTCCAAGCTCAAACTTGCTGATCAACAGAGCGTTCCAACCAGCAGGCACAGAGCGTTGCAACCAGCAGGCCCTCGGACGGGAGAAGACGAGGCGCACAATAATTACATTGTCAACTTTTGTCTCACTTTTGCCGCCAGAGTTTAGCATGTCCACAATAAAACCCCTTCCGCCATATGGCACCAACACACAACAGCGCTGGCTCTGGCTGTCAAGGATTCAGAGGGCTCAATAGGCCGGCGACACGCCCATCCCTCTCCTCCTCCCGCTGATGGCTCAATAGAGAGTTGAACTCTGACCTTTAGGCTCTGCCGCTCAATAATGGAAGAGGCTCCGTGGCCCAACGTTGATGTCCGAGACGTCTCCCACATCCCTGCTGGAATGTCATTTGCTTCTTTTCTCTCTTTTCCTTTACAAATTAGCAATCATACTATTCATCCAGTCGTATGTATAATCAACAAGTGTGTTTCGTCTCAATTAATTCTAATTAGACTTATTATGGGGCCTGAGCGGGTAGAACTGAGTTTCAAAACGTCATCCAGTGTTTATGGTGTGACAGAATTTGTGAAGATGAATTGTAATTTAAGTTCAGTGCGTGGTACTGGTAACATGTATCCCTTCTGTCTCTTCTATATTGACAAGTTTGCTTTGGTATTTCCAATTGTCTGATGTTCTGATTGTTTCTGAAGATAAATAGATTTCAACCTATATCGTCTGTATGAAAGCTAGTGTAGTGATCTTCCTTACACTGATAAGACTCGACGACAAAAGGTATTTTGAACAAAGCAGTATTGAGTCGAAACTAATGATGATCCTTTTATGAGCTATTGCAACAGTTTTAATCAAATAAAACAGGAAAAGAAACAAGTGAACTGTTATGCATTTCAATTTATTTTCTTCATAAAAAGTAGCATGACTGAACAGGACTTGTTATACATTGGACTGACATGAGGGAACATGATGTATCGTCAGCCTATTCAGTCAAATACAAAGGAGTTTCTTTCCAGACAAGTAATGAGTGTTAATGTTCTTTAACACTGTACTTTCCACACTTCTGAGCACTTCACTAAATGACAGACTGGCTAGACAACAGGTACACAATCTCTACCACACTGATCTGCACAAATCAGTCACTCAGCCAGGCAGTCAGGTATATAGTACATGAATGAAGCCATGAAAGTGTGCATGCATGTGGACAAACATACTGTACGCAACGTATGTAAATACACCCTATGTATTTTGCAATTTTAGCATACGGTGATAGCATATAGGACGGGGGTCTCGCACCTTTTACTGAGAAGACTAGAATAAAATCATCTTGTCAGATCAGATGTAACAACGTCGAAGTGTGCACACTACCAGCCCCCCCCCCACACACACACACACACAGTTCCTCAGATAAGTGACAAGATCATCTTCTCACACGTCAAACCTCTAAAGACGACACTCAGTCACATCTATTCATCTGAAATTAACTACGGCTGTCAGTCTAAAAATGATCTTGTCATTCAACGGCACTTTTCAATATGTACGCCTGCAGGAGACAGGAGACAGGAGGGGAGGGTCCTGCACCTTGAGGGCTCTGCTGGAGGAATAGAGACTTTAGAAGGCCATTGTCAGCCTGTCAGGGCACAGGACGGTTCCTCCCCTCCCTAACCCCACTAGATGAACTCATCACAGCCATCTCATAGGGGGAGATGGGGGAAGGGTTGTGTGATGGTCTACAGGAGGCTGTGACCCAAGAGGCTGGGTATAGCACCAACTTATGACCCCAGACCCACACACACCCACACCCACACACCCACACACCCACACACACAAGCTAGTTCATGTCATAGATAGAAGATCCATCTTGACGAGTCATTTAGCATGATTATTAAAATGGTATGCATTTCTTTTTCATTCAGTTTCTAGTGACATTACCTTGAAGTGTAGTCAGTGTACTACATTATTCTACTGGGGGTGGGTCATTGAGAAGTCTTTACTATGTCAGAAACACTGTCAAACTACACGAGAAGCAAGGAAAAAATCATAATACACCCCAAAGCCTTTAGACAAACACTACCCAATACAACTTACTCAATTCAAGATTAAACCACTTGTTAACATCACCATTATTTGCGGCGGGGGGGGGAGGTTGGATGGGCACTGGGTCCAGCGGCTGACCCTGACGGAGGGGCCATGGTGTCATAGGCCAAAACCAGCACACCCACCCCCATTCTGTTCAACACATAGAAGTCTGGGTCTATAGAAGGTCACCTCTTTCTTCACCTCTGCCAAGGCCAACAGGGGCTTCATGGTGATTGGCTAATGGGGACGAGGGGGTGGGCAGGTGGCAGTAATCATGTGGGGGTGAATAATGCAGGGAGCAACAACTTAATAAGAGCTTGATCACTGCCAAACATCTCTATCAGGGCAGGAATAATGTTTTTGGCCAAGTACATTGGATGTTTGTAACTACGTATAATAATTTTCAGGGTAGAGTACATTATTAGACAACGCACAAAGTACAATCAGTTCAACCCAAGTCAATAACATATAACAGACTTTGTGACGAATCGTAATGACAGTTCTATAGATAGACATGTCAGCTGTTAAGTTTGTCATCTCCTTCTTCCACTGTGCCGTTTTTTTAAGTGCTTAGATAAATTAATCCGTACATTATAAAGAAAACTAATTCTGCGATCACACTAGCAGCTACAAACATTCAGGCTACAAGAAATGTTCAATTAAAAACAGCGACATGAAGCTGCTGATGCCCGACACTTGCCGTTGCATGACGGGCTGCGTGACGGGCCCTACAAAAAAATAGTTGAGATGGGTTCAACTTTTTTTCAGCGTGCCAATGACGCAGTGAAGTGTCAATCAAATGTATGTTTTTGTTTCACCATTTCCACTCTGCATCTCTTTCCCTACAATTCCTGCTCTGTTCTATAAATGGAAGAAAAACTCATTCTTGGCCCTAGCCAGTTCCCTGTGCTATTTAACCCTACCCTTTTCATTTACATGTTCCGGCTTGAACAACACTTCAACAGCGACACTGCAGCAATGTAGCTGGTCACGCTTAGTTGTTTTGTAACTTTTATCGCCACTAGTGTGAATGCAGACTAAGGCCAAGCTAATAAAGCCTCAATTAAGACCAAAACGTCTCTAATCTATGGACATAATTGGTAGGCTAGTCATTGGTGAAACACCTTTCCACATTGTGGGGTTGGTGAGAAAGAGATAAGGCAAACTGGTGAACAGACGCAAAAACAGCTAAAAGCTTTGACAAGTCAATCTAGGTTTAATTTGTCTGTAACGCAGCACAGAAAATCTTTATCAGTGGTCGATCTTCATGCAGGCTAAAACCGCTAAAAGCTACTGTCAGGGAGACACTCCAGTCCTGCTTGCTGTGTTTGGAGTGCTGGTGACAGGTGTGTGTGTGTGTGTGTGTGTGTGTGTGTGTGTGTGTGTGTGTGTGTGTGTGTGTGTGTGTGTGTGTGTGTGTGTGTGTGTGTGTGTGTGTGTGTGTGTGTGTGTGAGAGATTCTGTGTGTGTCTCTCGGGGTTATGTGTGCATGAGTATGCATGGGTATGTGTGTTTGAGTGTCTTCATGTGTGTACTGTATATTGCATGTGTATGTGTGTGGTGGTATGTGTCTGGTGTGTGTGTTATGTGAATATGTGTGTGTGTGTGTGTGTGTGTGTGTGTATATACTGTATATATAGTCTGTGCGTATGTTACATGTCCTCTGTGGATACCTGTGCTTCTCTGTGCGTATACGTATTTATATGTGAGACTGTGTGTGGTATGTGCATTTCATGCGCGTATGTTGCGCGTGCATATGTGTGTGTATGTGTGAGCCCGTAGGAACAGAGGGGAGAGTGGGGACAGAGGGAGGTGGACAACTGGTACTGCTCTGCTGGGAGCAGATGTTGGAGATCTCTCTAAGCTGTTAATAGCTCCAGTATCTCATTACATTTAACTCTTCAAAGTCCAGATCTCACATGGGAGAATGGCACCACACAATGCCACCTCACTGCTGGCTTGGGTTTTGACGTTTTCAGGCCGTCTTCATTTAGTTTCGCAATGCTTGAATTTGCTTGCTGATGCCATCTAAACCAGATTGAAGTGAGGCTATGTAGAGCTTGTTAGCTTCAGGTGTTAGCAACATGCTCTCTTCGTTAATCCCTTGGTTTATTTCTTTACCTCGTTTGTCCGGGTTTGTATTATTCTTTTTCTTCTTAGAACTTCCGCTCATTATCAAAAATCTTTGGTTCTTCTTCTTTTTTTTCCTTTGAGTTTTTTGCTGAGTTTAATGAGTTGGTTTAAGGGAGCTCACAACTCATGCGACCATTCTGCTCACCGTCCTACCCGGAAGTCCGGGTTTTGAATATGACTTATTCCATGTTATTGTAATATTGGATTTCAGGCTGTAATATTTCATAACTGACTCTGTATGGGAGACACAGGAGGAAGGCTCTGGAGGGATTCTGCCCTTGGGCAGCAGGGGTACTGTACATGCTGCTCCAAATTGGTTGGGGTCTTAACTATAAGGCCATCTCTGGGTGGATTTCTGCTAGAAACTCTCTGCTAGAATTTCTGTAATTGTAACCCTCCATTACAAATAGCCCCAGTAAAAAGCCCAGTCTTGCAAGAGGAGAAAAAGACCCACCAGTTGCCTAACTACTGTCTTGATTTATGTTTGTTTTGAGCTGAAGCTCAGCGCGCAGTTTACAGCTGTTTGAATTTCTATGTTCTTGTAATACTACATTACACAGGATAACAGCACCGCTCGTCAAAATGCCACCAGGTCTATGCCAAAGTAAGTTTTAAATCTATTTCAAAGCAAAACATGAGTTTGCATTTGTTTGAATTTCTGTGCTTTTATTGCAATACTGGGATGACTGATTTAAAACGGATCAGGGCAAGTGAGAGCGATGTTAAAGTAAACTGAACGGAGCTAAATCAGTGCCTACTAGCTTGGGTTAAGTTTTCAAAGCAAAACCCAGTTTGTGACTGCTTGAATTTCTATGTAATTGAAATACACATACTGCACTACAGATATTTGGGCTGGCTGTGCTATAGTCAGGGCCAAAGAATGCATACTAAAGTAAACTGAAGAGTGTTATACAAGCCTATTTCAAAGCATGGCACAGTTTGCAACCGTTTGAATTTCTCTTATTTTTTTTGCAGTGCTGGAATTAGACATTTAATGCTACATGGCCAGTGAAGGCACACAAAAGTAAACCGACCGCTATTGATATAAGTAACTTTCATACTAGCATGGTTTAAGTTAGTTTTAAAGCAAAACACAGTTCACCGCTGTTTGAGTTTCTGTGCTATTGCAGTTCTGAGATCGGTAATGCTTCTGATCAAGGGACACAAAAGTAAACCAACCACTGTTAAATAAGTGACATCATTCCAAATAAAAGTCCAGTGTTTGGAGTGAATCTGATGACCCAACTGGTTACAACAGCTGTTTGCTGCACTGAGCTTCAGTCAGCTCCACTCCCATGTCATCTGTCAGTATACAACACAGCAGCACCTTAAACCTCCTGGGCGTAAGTGGCAGGGCCTAATTCAAGCCGTAGAGTGTTACAACACTAGAGATCATTTTCAATTTACCCTCTATTCATCCCAGGAACATTTGCTGTACAAATATTATTTTTTACAGTTTTGTCATCATACAGTTACAACAATCTCTGGGCGCTGTCTTTGACTCACTCGATTCCTACTTTGTTGCGCGCGGTGTCGTGCACCGAAAATAGCAGATCTACAAACTCACAACGCATTGTGCTGCGACACATGGTGAGACTGTACATCTGTGAGTGGTGGTGCTTTGCCACGGTGGCCAGGGGCACAGCAGTATGTCCCATTGTGTGCTGAAAAGCTTTCTTCATTTTCCCAGCAGAACTGGGTGAACTGATCCAAAGACCTTCTCCTTCCTGTCTGTCCACTTTGCTGTCCAATAAACCAGAGAAAGCTGACATAAAATAATAGCAGATGAAAAAAAGGCTTACCTTGATGCCTCCCATCCTCTGCTCTCCTTTAAACTCCTTGCCATTCTTTAACCAGTGGATTGTGGGTGTGGGGTTTCCGGCCGCGGCACAGCGGAATTTCACTGTGTTGGCGGCTGGTATGGCCAGCAGCTTCTTGTCCATCCTGTCAGGACGGGTCCAGTATGGAGCTTCTGTTGGTGACAGACAGACGTAGGGGAACCATGTCAGTCGCGTTGGAACCATATTGCCAATGTGTACATAAATGTCTACAACATTTATAAGTTCAGTACAAGAGAGAACACCTGGAAAAACTGGACATCACATCAGAGTCCGTGACATCACATCTCATACCAAAAGCGCAATAGGATCCCATTTACATTTGAAGCATATGGTGTTTGGTGAATGCTTTTATCCAAAGAGCAGTACTGTGAGTGTATACATTTGTAGCATGGGTGGCCTGCGTCATCACCATGTGCTACTCATTGAGCTACACAGGACATGAATAAGCACTTTAGCTCATGCTCATATCCAGAGCGACTTGCGGTGACAGAGCAGGTAGGGGGTTCATTGTCTGAAGGCTAATTCATACTTTACCCTTTCAACAAGTGTGGAATGACGTATTTTCAACTGAAAATAATTAAAATACTTGTCAAAAGGGTCAAACATTAAAGCATGAATTGGCCTTTTACGCAACGACACCTCAACAGGGATACAGCAGCCTCCACAACCGCCAGGCAACCCTACCTCCCTGAGAGAAGCGTCCAAGACACTAAAACTGTGTAAACACTGTTTGACAGACACTGAAACGACCTAAAACTGTTGCCTGAAGGAGTTTTTAAGGAGCAAACAATGGCCATCATTTTCAGCCCCAATAATAACAATACAAGAGTCCATTAGTGTCTGCAATCCCCAAAGTTTGGAGGGTGTCAGGGCAGATTTATTGAGCTGTATTGAGAAGGAGCCAGGTCACAATGAGGGAGACTATTGGTCCTGTATAGCGGTGGTGCAGGGCAGAGACGCACCATTGTTCTGGCTGTGTGGGTGTGGAGGGTGAGAGCAGCGAGGCATAGCTTGCTCTCTCTCTCTCTTTACGGGTATGTGTGTGTGTGTGTGTGTGTGTGTGTGTGTGTGAGAGAGTGTGTCCAAGGACAAAGGCAGGGGGAGGTGGCTGACCGGTCATCAGATGTCTCTCTTACTTTCTAAATACAGAAGGAGAGGAGCTAATTACCATCTCAATGTGTGTGTGTGTGTGTGTGTGTGTGTGTGTGTGTGTGTGTGTGTGTGTGTGTGTGTGTGTGTGTGTGTGTGTGTGTGTGTGTGTGTGTGTTTGTGTGTGTGTGTGAGAGAGAGAGAGAGAATGAGAGCGACCAGGGTTATTGTATTCAGAAAGAGTTCTCAGCATTTGTTTTAATCGACGTTATAAATCACTAGAATCACTAGACTGGTCTGAATTTCAAATGAGTCACTGTGATTGTTTAAGCTGTGTGTGAAGAAAGATAAATCAATAGAATATATGGTATGGTATGTGTGTACAGCAAGTGTGCACACATGCCTGTATGTGTACTGGTTTGTAATTACTACTGGTAATACTGGTTAGAGATGATTGAAACTGGTAATACTGGTTAGATTATTGTAACTACTATTAGATTGTCTCCACCAGGCCGAAAGGCATGGCCGAGACTATGTTTTGCACACTGTCCGTCCGTCCGTCCGTCCGTCCGTCAACAGCTTATCTCCGGCACCGTTTGCTGGATCGCACGTACGCTCCCTGGATGACAGCGCAGAACCTCTGGTCCAAATTTTTCACATCTGCCTTTTATAGTGCCACCAGGAGGCCGACTTATGTAAAAAATAAAAGAATTGATATTACTCTTCAGATTTGATCAACATTTCACCCAAATCGGTACACATAATCTCTATAATCATGTGATCAAGACGGATCTGTTTGATTTTTCATATTCCATCCTGATTGGCGAATTCCATACATTGCTGGCCCACAATAACCTACTACTGGTAATACTGGTTAGATTTGGCTAACTGCCCCCCCCCCTTCTCTCTCTCTCTTTTGGTCTCCCTCTTTTCATTTTTCCATTTATGAATCCTTTTTCCTATGTGTGTACCATTGCTACTACACCTCAGCAGAACCACCAGAGAGAGGCGTGTGTCAGAATAGGTTGGGGTTAGGGTTGTGGACGGGATGATGGCTGACGTGAACAGATTCACACTCTGACACACATTTCTCTGGCTGTCGCCATTAGCCTCACATAGTGTAATTATAACCAGACCCACAGAGAGCGAGAGAGAGAACATAACACTCTCTGTGAAACACATAGACTCATCTTCTTCGAAAGCAAGCAAACAAAATGTTACTTCACTCCTTTGAACTCCCCTGAGTTTGTTTGTTTGTGGTTGCACACTGTGTGTGTGTGTGTGTCCTGTGTGTGTGTGTGTGTGTGTGTTCTCTCATGTGTCAATGTCTATGCTCACTCAGTGTACATTTATGTGGTCTCTCTTTAGTGTGTGTGTGTGTGTGTGTGTGTGTGTGTGTGTGTGTGTGTGTGTGTGTGTGTGTGTGTGTGTGTGCTAATGGAACAGCTGAAGAATAACTCTGTTCCAAGCTTGAATCAGCGTCTCCCCAGTTTGCAAAGACAAACAAGCTCTAGGCGCACACACGCACACACAAAGTGCTGACACCTTAAAAGGGTAATAACGGGTAGATATTTCTACTCTTCTTTTATTCCTCCACTCTCTATGTTCTGTCTCTCTTTATCCTCATCCACCCTCTCTCTCTCTCCCTCTTCTTCCCTCTCTATCTCTGTATATTCGGAGCGACATGGCACACGGCACGAGACAAACCTCTGAGGAGTCTGAGCACATTGTTTTCTTGGCACAAAATACATACACACACACACATACGCACGCAGCAGACATTCAACACAGTCTCTCCCTATGTGTGGTCTCCATTCCTCTCTTCCACCTTCTCTCCCTCCTCCTCAGCTGGGTTTTTAAAAAGGCCTTCCTACTGGTGATGACTGGATTGCCATTACGATGGTTTTGAGAAGAACCCAAAATAGACATTCCTCCTTCAGGGAAACAGAACTATGTGGGAGCCATTCGCTCCACAGAGCAGCAGTGTATAAACGCTATATGATATAGACATTGGAAAGAGACTGTGGCTGGTTTCACTGGCTCCATATTGCATTTCACTTTGACGTTACAATTTAAGCGAAGGCTAAATAAACACACTACAAGATATAAATGTTATATAAATAGTGAGAAATAAGGGCATGTTTGTATTACTTCATTTTGTGTTCAGAACTTAAACTATTACACACATGCAACTTCACTTATTTCGCCACGTTTCTTTCCAATAAATAAAATACCTGGTTTATGCAGCTGTCCAGTATTTTAGTACTATAATTTATCCACTTAATACTTTGTCTTTTTACTGTGTAACGTGAAATTTGCGGAAATAGCCCATCTACCAGCTCCCTACACAGCTTATAGATCTGCTATTTTCACTTTTTTCTTTTTGTGAAACATTGTGAACATTTTCACCTATAATGACATGACATCCCAAAATGGGATCGCCAGGTTTAAAGTTAATGTCCTGAGTGTAGATCAGGTGCTCATTAACAAGCATTCAGCACTATCTGGATGACCATGTCTTTACAGTAAACCTCTCTGGCCACACACAGTAGTCAACTCTTGAGCTAAATGTTTGGATGGTATTTCCTCAGTGGAAGAAGGGCATAGAGGGGTGGAAGGGGGTTACCGCGGGGTGGAGGATTAGTGCAGATACCCCCCATGGGGAGCAGGAACTGTAGATAACCCTCCCCTCCCGGGATAGACTCACTAACAGTCATCATAGTAGAAGATGGAATGCCATCAGCAGATACTAGTGCACGATAGTTATGTGTGTTCTCTGAGCTATGCACGCTACACTGTAGCTTATCCTGTTCCAACTGTAAGAGTTATCTAAGGGTGAGGCAAAATGCAGCAAGGGAGGTTAAAAATAAGCGACTGTATTTCTGGCTGCTTTGTTTGTTTGGTTTGTGTCCGATAACAAACCAGAGCGAGCGACCATCGGGAGTGTGAGTGCCGCAGGGATTTTGCGTCGCGGCGGGCAGACCGACTGGGAGAGGTCGGTTAAGAAATGATGGATCGTTCACAAAACAGAAACTTTCTGCTGAACATATACGTACATATACACAGACGGGGTTAATTTAACACACAGGATTTTGTTGTGTACATGTATGTATGTATGTATGTATGTATGTATGTATGTATGTATGCATGCATGTATGTATGTATGTAGGCATGCATGTATGTACTGTATGTACAGTATGTATAGTATGTACACCCATAGGCACTGATTTGGATATCTAACAGTGTGTGTTGCCAGTTATAGAAGCATGACTGTTGAGTTTATATCAGACAAACTTAAACTGCTGCAGCAATTAACTGGCACAAGACTCGCTGTTCTGCAACACCATAGCGTGGAGCGCTGTAGACATGAATGTGTGTGTGTGTGTGTGTGTGTCTGGGAGGGTGGGGAGAAGGTAATTGTGTAATTTGCTCTTGCTGACGCCTGCAAGCAGGCAGGCAGATTTCTCCAGAGATTACACTACAGGTTTTGAAGGTTGGTTGCCCCTGGAGGGCTTTCGCGCCGGGGACCCAAAAGCAAGCACAGGAGGAGGTTGAATGGGTGTTTAGCGTGAATGGAAGCAGCATGATGTAGGAATAAACGGATACATTTTAAAGCACAACTCTGCAGAAGCTGTCTCTCTTAACCAACTAAAATGTTCAGATTTCAGCTGAAAAGAGAGAACAAAACTTGATTGTTCCAACAATAAAAGTTTGAATGGGTTATCATTGTTAGCTTTCAATAAAGACAAAGTATAAAAAAAATGAATGGGCAGCAGCATTGATGGAGAAGTATGCAGAAGTGTTTAAGGTTTGTGCAAATTATAAACAATAAATACTGTAAAAGCAATCAATCTCTCCTCAATCTACTTTTTAACAAAACTTTCTTTGTAACTCCTGAGTGGAATACTGACCAAGTAATGGTGTTTAAAAAAAAATCAAAACGTTTTCTTGTTTGTTTTGATTTTCCAAAGAAAGTGGTGAAGGCCAAAGTATAGCAGCAGTTCATAGGGCATGCAGCAAGAAGTGAGACTTATGCCATGACTATTCATAAAAGAAAATGATTCAAAGAAAAACATTTGAGAAGTTCTAGAAATGAAGGCTAATTGGTCTGAAATGCAATCAGTTCTCCCTGAGTTAGCCCCTTAGTTTGTAGATAGACCACTAAACTGAGTGGAGGAGCATGTGTACAAAGTATGGGACTTTTACAGTGGCTCCATCTGTAGCTTAGCCCAGTGTCCAGCCCTCTCTTCCCCTGCCAGGGTAAACAGGGCCCTGCATAGCTCAGGAGCACAGCACAGGCACAGATTAGCCTCTGTTAACATTCCAGATGCCTCCTTTTCACTTGATACAAGCTTAGCTGAGTGTGTATGCCTGCAGGCTGCAATAAGTTTCCATCTTAACAAGTGGTTACATGGTTACTGAAGCTTGGTTTTAAATAGATCAGATGAAAAAACAACAATCTACTGATGTGATGACATGGGATATATCTGCAAAAAAATGTATAGCCCTTTGGGATAAATAAAAGTTGTCTGAATAAGATATTGTTTTCTTGAGCTTTCAGTGACATTAGAAATTGTACAATTTTGTTGAAACCAATGATGGTATCTTTAAAGTAGAAGGATGTTGCATGTACTTGACTAAAGAAAATACTGGAGAAGTATTTCTGTAGGTTATTACACCCCCCCCCCCCAAAAAAAAAAGAATTGAAGAAAGAAAGCCAGAAATCAGAATTAAAAACAGACACTGGTGGTCCCATATCAGCCTAACAACATCCGTGTTTCACATCATCTTAGGAAGGGCCTGACTTGTGTCCCCCTTGTCATTTCCCAGAGGGCCAAGGGAAAGACAGCTGATGGCGTTTTGCAGAAGTATGAGATCATGACAGCAGCACTCTGCCTGTCTGTCTGACAGTGTGCGTATAACTGCCTGTCTGTCCATCTGGCCACCTCATAGTGTGTTGGTCTGACTGTCTGTCTGTCAGTCCACCTGAGTGACTATCTGGCAAATTTATGCCAATTTATGCTTCGTCGCACAGCACTGATCAGTCCTGTGCAACTCCACTGTACTCATCACATTTCTTTTCTTATTTCTCTAGCTTTCTCACCTGTGTTTTTTCACTCTCTACATGTCTTCTCCACTTCCGTCCACCTGATTGCTTTTTTTTGTCAACCACTGCTGTGTCTCACTGTCAATCAACTATTTCTGTCTGTCGTTCTAGTAGTATTTCATCTTTTACCCCCTCTCCCTCTCTCTCCATCATCTTTTTGTCTCCGTTTACCTACTTATCTCGCTCTCTCTCTGCACCTGATTTCATCACTCTTAAAATTCAATTCTCCCTGTCTATTCTCTCTGCCAACCCCCCTCTCTGACTAAGTCACGTCAAATCTCATTTCCCCTCTCTCTCTCTCTCTCAATGTCTCCGTTAACGTTCTCCATTATTTCCATCTCCCTGCTAAGGGTTTCCCCTACAAGTGACCGAGCCATCTACTCATCCAGCAGTGTCTCATCACATGGGCCATTCTCCCCCGTTCAGCTGGCTAATTAGTGCTGGCTTAGCCCACATTAAGCGCCGATACGGGGTTTAACGTTTCTGGGCTAATCCCTCTCCTTTTGGCCAGGAAATAAGAGCCTGCTCATCATGTCATGAGGTAGACTTACATCCAGAGATTAACTCGAGCTGGCTGTGGCTATTTACCGGCATTCTGAGTTTCTCTTTCGGGGTAAAAAAAGAAAGAAATCCTCTTTAAGTTGGTTGCCGCTCCACCCCTGCACATAGAATACACTCCGTGCTTTCACTCGAAATAAAGACACACATTGAGACGTGTTCATGTTTGTAAGGTACTAAGTTGACGGTCGCCCGGGCGACTTAACAATGAGTGCTACAGTGGAGCTTAAATTCCAAGCTCGCAGACTGTACAAGCAACCAAGGAGCAAGGACGGACAACAGACAAAGCCAGAACTGCCAGGAAATAGGTGGAACGAATATTCCTGTGACCAAAGAATAATCATGTATGACCAAGAGGTCCGAGGGTTTAGGGAGAAAAGATATCTGGGATTTTTTTGTGCTTGATTTAGGAGTGAACACTGACGGAAGTAGACGATAAAGAACAAGAGTTAAGGCTTCCTCTGTGCCCAAGAGTGTTGTGCCATCAGACTATCTATTGTTGTCTTTACTACAACATTGAAACCAACAGCTCATCAACAGTCATCAATGCATGATGGATCCATTTTTGCACAGTTAAACCAACATTCCGGAATTTTACAGCGTAGGTTATCCATCTTTCTATCTCCAACTCCTTCCGTCTATCGCTGTGTCTGTTTCTCTTCTACCTCAATGAAGTCTGATAACAAAAGGCAAAGCAGAGTGCATCTGCATAGGAGAGCACTCTTGCCTCTCACCCCCTGTCGTTTTCTCCTTTTCCTCTCCAGTCTCTCTCTCTCTGTATATATGTCCTTTTGTCTCAATCTCTCCCCTTCCCCTTCTCTCTGTCTCCACTCTTCTCCGAGTTGTCTTTCTCTCCAGTGACTTTAGTTGACAGATCAGGGTTTGTAAGGTGTTGAGCCTCAGCAGCAGCAGTATTCTCTCTGTCTGTCTGTCTCCCTCTCTCTGTCTCCTCTTTGTTCACCTGCTCCTGAACTCTGCATGACTCGGAATGCCAAAACACCTCACGTCAGTGCCGGCAGCACCGGGGTGTAACCTCACCTTCACAACTACAGTGTATTTTATCTGTGCCACTCTGTGATTTATTTTATTCTTTCCTTGTGCTCTGGAGATGAGTGTTTTTGTCTCAGTAGGAGAGGAGAAAAAGGTGGGAAAAGAGCCTAGGGTCTGACCCCGTGTACCAGCATGCACCGACATGGTGCATGTATTGCAACATAATCCCAACATTGTGGGTTCAATTCTGTCCTGTGACCGATGTGTTTGACAGGATGTATGCCCTGTATTCTATAGCACTGGTTCTCAATGTGTGGTCCAGGGACCCCCAGGGGTCCTATAGGAGTTAAATTATTGACAGTTAGGAACCAAATGGACCCTTATCGGTATCCGAGGGGATATAGACAACTTTTATCTATCCCAAAGGGATATTCATTTTTGCACATATGTCCCATATATTATCAGTATGTTGTATATATGAGAGTATAAATGTACACTCACACAGTGTACATTTACACCAACACTGAGTAGATTTCACAGCGTAGACTGGGGTCCCAGAGATGAAAATCGTATGAAATGGGGCTCTGTGGCCTA
This sequence comes from Gymnoscopelus braueri, assembly GCF_963280865.1. Lineage (NCBI taxonomy): Eukaryota > Metazoa > Chordata > Actinopteri > Myctophiformes > Myctophidae > Gymnoscopelus > Gymnoscopelus braueri. The sequence goes on along the minus strand of NC_137621.1, from coordinate 35,591,557 downwards.
ATGCATAGCCAACTGGGGATCCTTGAAATTAAAAAGGTTGAGAATCACTGTTCTATGGGCTCTGGAGCCAAGGAATGTCACACACTCACAGATACAGGGTGAATGATAGAAAAAAAACTATGAAATGGAAAAACACACCATTTCCATTACCTGCATCTTCTGGATCTTCGTCATAGTCTTCATCATCTCCAGAGGACAAAGAATCTGGAAAGACAGAAGAGCAAAGACACTATAAACTTAACAAATATTACATTACATGAACTCCATCATTATAAATTATTATCATTACTTATATCATTTATTATAGACTTTATTTTGTATACAAATTAGATAGCTGTAAAAAAAGAAAATGTGATTGTGTCACTGGAAGCCCCAGTTACCCGCTATCCTTAAATCCTTGTTTGCCAACACGATAACGAGATGATAATTTATTATTTTGTAAAGCATCGAAATATGGGTTTAATTTGTCAATGAAATATTTTCCATCTAACTCTGGAAAACATGTTTTAAAAACATGTTAATTCACCCGACTACTTGAACTCTGTTACCCATCTGATAACAGCTCAAATACAGCTTCAGAGACTTTATCCAACCACAGATTTTTATGCAAGAGAGAGAGAGAGAGCGAGAGCGAGAGAGAGATCATCGACAGGAATTCTGCACACGCCAGCTGCCTGTTGGGAGATGAAATGGTGTGTGTAACACCAACAAGTAGTACACTGTAAAATCCTGATTGTTAATTTAACTCAAGAGTTCACAAATGTACACTGAGGATTTTACTGTGTATGTATGCACTTGGACACACACACACACACACACACACACACACACACAAAACATGCAAATGCACACCACACACACACACGATTTAAAATTGACTGTGGCCATTGAATAAGTCATGAATGAGTCCACAGTTCTGTGTAGCGTAGCGGCTCTGTCAGATTGCTAACCAAACATTTCCACAGACATTACAAATGAGTGGGCTATTAGCACTGCTATGGGTGCGACACGCTTGTGTGACTGCAGGCATATGTGGACACACACACTATACACATGAGTAAAGCCATACGCACTCCCAAACCCACACACACAGACACACAAATACGTGCATGCATGCGCGCACAGGAACCACCATGGTAGTTATTTGTTTGGTATGCTTGGATGACTGTGTGTATGTGTATTTGCATGTACCCAGTACCCACCCACTTACCTGAACATACATACTGTACACACTTCAACACACACACACACACACACACACACACACACACACACACACACACACACACACACACACACACACACACACACACACACACACACACACACACACACACACACACACACACACACACACACACACACACACACACACACACACACACGATATTGCTAACGACTGGTGCCGCAGTTCTGGTTCAATGTGCACAGATGCACACACATCCATCCAACCACCCACACACATGTAGTGTATAAACATTCAGCAACTGTTAGCATGACACATTTGCTTTAATGCATGCACAAATACAGTATACAACACCTACACACACATAAACAAACATGCCCACTCAAACACACATGCATACACAAATCCACAGTTGCTTCCACTTGGATCAGGGTGTCTTCTTAATTATTAATCTTCTCTGTTTGCATTCACGCTCACACATTTTTACGCGGAGGCCTTGGTAATTATTTTCAATCTGACCTCAAGAGTCTCTGGTTCACTTCCACTGGTGGACTTAATGAGCTCCAGATGTTCACTCACTAAGCCTCAAACTCCTGACAAGGAGTTTTTTTTTTAAATGATTGTTTGCATCAATTGATGCCACACTCCAACAGTACTACTGGTGTTAATTTAAAGCTATTCCTTTTAACTGAAGCCTAGCACCTTTAGTTGCGTCTATATCACTTGACACCTCAAGTAGCACTGGTGTTGCTCCAACTCTTGTCTAGAACGTTTGATGCATGCTATAATTGGATGTTGCACTCCAACTGTATTAGGTCTGTTGTTGAGTTACTTTAATTGTGAGGGTCCATTTTTACGCTGGATTATTCTGCATACTCTATTGTTAATATCTTTGCATAATCTGTACAAGTACTGCTACGGTTGCGTTCATGGATGAGCTTCTACCAGCGCAATACACATATTAGATTTGAAGAGTTCCATAATGAGATGTCCTCCATTCAAAATAGGAGTTTTCATAATAACAACTGGCCTGAAAATCAATCATGTTCTTGTTCTGTGTTCTTTGTAGTGGTAAAGTTCATGTGTGTGTTTTCTTTTATTACTGTGTTATAGGGCGTTAACAGAATAATCGAATATTCGAATATTCGACTATCAAACAGACTATTCGACTATCAAACCACTATTCGATTATTCTATTAATTTTTTTTTTAGATATATATTTTTTTAGTGGCTTTTCTACAGCAGACACGCAGCTGTGAGCTCTGGTGTGACGTCAACTTGCATTCCTTGAGTCGAGTCATCAATGCCATTGAAAAAAATAATAAAAAATAAGTTATAATTTTTGTATTTTTTATAATCAAATGGATTAATCAAATATTCGAATACTTATAGGTCGAATAATTCGAATACTAAAAATCACTATTCGTGAATGCACTACTGTGTTATATATTTCAAGTAGCAAGATCTTTTTTTTATTTTATTCCAAATATAGGCCATCAAGTATTGTAATTATTCACCTCATCTAAACAATGATTTAAGACAAAAGGGAGGAGAAAGTTCCCTAAATTTAAAAAACAAATGTACACGCATAAATGTCTCGTCAAGATGTGGAGTTTAACTTCGTACTTGTCAAAAGAAGACGGACGTTCAACCCATTAATCCCATGCAGCACATATCTTCCTTTACCCTCCTACATTACAAAGTCCTAATGCGTACAATACGGGTTGGCTGCTCCTCTGATGCCTGGACTCCATCCAGGTGTTAAATCTGATACGGCTGCTAAATATCTGACACCTTACTCAAATATTTGAGGAAAAACATAATACGCCGCGTGTGTATTTAAGACAGAGCTGAGGTCCTGTGTGTGGAACTGGGTGGAAGAGGTGAGAACAGAACAGGATATTGCAACCACACACTGTAGAAGGAGCTATCTCAACAAGTTAAGCCTGATTTATACTTCGTTGGGTGCCAAAAATAGCGTTGCATCGCGCCGCGTTGTGAGCTTGTAGATCGGATATTTTCGCAAAAGTATAAAGCATTATTCCGCCTTGTACAGACTAGCCCCATTTATCTTCTCAAGGAAAGTGAAATATACAGTATCTGATGGCAGGGATGAGATACTGTATTTCTGTTTTCCTGCCTACTGCGCGGCTTCTCCTATGTTACTGTGAGACATGGGTGGATCACATTTGAGATGTTGGTCACCCCATTCATGGAAAATCCTCCAAAATGTTGATCTGTGACCACCTCCCCCTCTTGACAGACCAAAGACGCAATACAAGATTCCATGACTTGTATGGGCATCATCTTTCAGAGAACACACACAGGATTTAAGCACTGATTAAACAGACATTTATTATAGCGCAGCAGGTGGGGTGTGTGCGTGTGCGTGTGCATGTGTGTGTGTGATTATGCTCCCGGTGTCTCTGTCCAATATGCTGGGTCCAGTAGGAGATCAGAACATGCCTGGAAAAGACCATTTACTCCCAGGCACACAGCCAGACACACACGTGTGTGTGTGTGTGTGTGTGTGTGTGTGTGTGTGTGTGTGTGTGTGTGTGTGTTTGTGCTCTCGTGGGGTGGGGGGGAGGGGGGTGCATGTGTGAGAGAGAGCAAACTCTCTCATTTCTTGCCACCCCATCTGTTTTCAATGATGAAGCGTTTTGAGGCTAATTGCTTTCTAATTAGTTGTCAATAACGCTCTCAGCTGGTGACCAGGAGCTTTACGGGAAGGGGGCGGTGGGGGTGGTCAGGGTTGGGGGACGACTTTTAAGCTACTGCTCACATTGCTCTATGACTCTGACACCACCCCCCCCCCCCCCCCCCCCCACACACACACACACCCCAAACCACCTCCTCCAACATTCCTACAACAGATCTGTTTGCATCACACACACGTTTAAGATATGATTTAGTCTCCGTACGATAATGAATTCACATAGCATATGCATGGTTTGTGTGTGAACTCTACTGGTGGAGTGATAGGTGGTGGAAGTCCATGCCGGCAAGAGTGGAGTACAGATTGTGTGTGTGTGTGTGTGTGTGCGCGTGCGTGCGCGTGTGTGTGTGTGTGTACTTGGCAGGCAGTTAGCAGCAGCAGTTGAAATGTTGGTGGAGAGACTAGGGAGCAGACCTGTGAAGCCAACAACACAAGGCCAGTAGAACCTGGACCGCAGTGAAGTCAAACAGAGCAGCAGTAGAAACATAAAAAAAGGCCTTTCCCATCTCTGTTTTCCTGTAAACTGTAATGGACGAATGACACTGTGTCGAGGCATGGCTGTTTCTGCTTAGTGGCAGGAACTACTCTGATTCATGACCGACTGATTAACTGACTAATTAACTGTCTGTCTGTCTGTCTGTCTGTCTGAAAGGCAAGGGGCTTTGTCTTTTTTTAATAATTTAAAGTGTAATAAAACAAACTCTACTTCAAAAATTATGATGCCATTTTATAAAACAAAAGCTCTTCTTAAATCATCTTTGTAGTAATTATAATTCTTTTGTTTCTTTACCACAGTAATACAAACAGAGGAATTTTGTAACCTTTATGGGCCATTTTTGCTACTAATTCCTTCTCATCTCTGTTCTCTTCAACAGTCATCACTCTACAGCCATTGTCACTCTGAGATGCACAGCGTGAAGAGGGAGAGATGAACAGAGCCAGCATGTATTTAAATGAAGAGGAGAGCCGTGAAAAAGACTGAAAGAGCGATATAAAAGGTGGAGGGTGTGTTGATAGAGGGAATTGGACACGAAGAGATACACTGAGTGGAAACCATCAGAAAGAGAGAGAGAGAGAGAGAGAGAAAGAGAAAGAGAAAGAGAAAGAGAAAGAGAGGAAAAGACAGGCAGAGAGAGAGAGAGAGAGAGAGACAGAAGGACACAGACAGAAACAAACAGACAGCTGGAAAACAGGAATGAGTTCAATTCGCTTATTTCTAACCTGATGGAAATAGTGGAAGAGAATCAATATTCTGTTTCTCTCATGTGTCATCTCTCAGTTGAGAGAGAGAAGATAAAAGAGAAAAAGAGAACAAATGGAGGGGTTAAGCTAAGGACAAGGCTGCAAAGGAACAAGTTGAAAACTTAAACTGAAGCAACAGGGTATGCAGGCAATACATTTAACGGTACAACTTATACCTTTAAATCTAAAACCTTGGGTTAAACATAAAAAAAGGTATGAGGGATTAATGAATGATAAGTAACTATAGCGTCTCATGTCTTACCTGTCACTTTGATGGTGTAGTTGCTTAGCAATGTGTTGCCATGGGTAAGGCGGCAGGAATAGACACCAGAGTCCTCATATGACACGTTGATGATGCGCAGCACCCTCTGGCGCAGGCGCGTTCGGTTGTTAGGCACCAGCCCGGCACCATCTTTGAACCAGAGGATGGACTGGCCAGGGTCCCCCCGGTCACATGACATTTCCAGGGTGTCTCCCACGCCCAGGACATAGTCCTCCAGGAAGGCTGCTTCGCTGGACACGGGGTCTATGGAATGAGAGAGAGGATAAACAAGATGGAAGATGAGAATTGGTGGTTTTTGTGATGATTTGGGTGTTACCAATATCAAATAAACATGTAATCAATTTATATTCATCCACTGGAAAGGCATTGAAAAAAATATAGTTTCCATCAATTCCATCAAGAAGAACACAGATCAAGTCACCCCTCCCCGACTCCTCTCCATCCCTCTCTTCCTCTCCTCTCCTCTCCTCTGTCAAACAGCAACGCATTTACTCCAGGAGGAGTGTGCCAGCTTAGTTAAGAGTCAGGGAAACATCAACATGTTTACTGGCTGCCTGGATGAGGATGCTTGCCCACACTGGACCATGGAGGATGGAGAGAAGGAGAGAGATAGAAAGAGGTGTGGCCGAGAGAGAGTGCGAGAGAGAGAGACGTCCTTCCTCTCTCCATCTGAGGTCTCTTCCAGACTTCAATTATACATCAACACCATGAAGGAGATTATGGTGAGACACACACACACACACACAATCCTGTGAGAGAATTCAAATTAATTGCTCAGGCAGCAGTTCAATATTTAACACACACACACGCCCCCTTAGGAGAGCCTGCCCTGAATAGGCCGTGTTCAAAGTGTGATTTATGCGTTGACCCAGCAGAAGGCCAGTTACAGCAGCTCACAGACGAACATCCATCCCCAACACTTCTCTCTCTCCACGCTACACCACCGCAGACAGCCTCTCGCTGAGATCAGGAAATTGGAGCTGAGAGGAAAGGTTGAGGAAAAACCAAAAAAGCTCACGCGCAGCCAGACTCCCGCAGTCGAGACAATCTTCACGGGGAATGCATAATACAGCCTATGAATTATAGATATGGCTTGCATTTGGATGTGAGGCAGGCAGGCTGCTCCTGTGGACCAACATTTAAAGTATGTGGGCTCCAACGTAGTAGATGCATTCACGCAATCATTGCATTCGCAGACAGTAGCTCTCTGCACTGTCAGCGATCCATTTAAAGTTGGCTGTTAGCAAATCTTCCTATTACTAATATAATGCACACCGCACTGTATGCTGTATGATTTACCAAGAGGGTCAACACAGTGATAACTGATGCACATACAATACTGACCACTGCAAAGCATTATATTATGGCCATATTATACAGTTTGATATTAAATTTACAGTCAGGGTAAAACAGTATTTGATTGTACCCTTTGACTCAATTCAACAACCAAAATCAGTCTATTCTAGAAACAATACGGTACATTCACCAAAACCCTTTAACTTCTGACAGCTGAAAGAGTAGCAAAACTACACTGTTCCAACCCGTTCCCCTTGGGGATGGACCAAAAGTGTTGCAATAAATCAGCGAGCATGCAAAAAAGTAGAAGAAATGAGACTTGTACAATGGTTACATCTGTATGCATGTAAGAAATAAGCCACGCTGCATCGCTGCAGCCATTGAGAGCAGCCGAATGAAAAATTACATGCCTCAGCCCCGTTCATCCCAGCGCAACACCCCAGACTTAAAAGAATAGATGAGGTGTGCGTCAATTCCTCCCTGTCTCATTAAGCATGTTAAGAAAATGCAGACAAAGTCAATAAAGCGCTAAAGATGGTTGTACGTCTCTCGCCGCGGCTACCCCCCCCCCCCATTTGACAGTGATATTTACTACCCTGTTTCTTTTTTCATATAAATGGTTCCATTCAGGACAGGAAAACCGCTCAGGAGAGACGGAGAGGGGCGTAAATTCAAGCACAGGCCCCCCCTCCCTCGTGTGAGTTACTGCCTCTTACCATAGTGTGTATCTTTGGGCTCTTGTGAATAGGGAAGGGAGAAAATAGGTCTTAGAATATCTTAAGGTCTTAAACATGGGACATTGGAGTTTATGGGGGAGATATAGTAATCTCCGGGGGCTCGTAGCTCAGCTCAGCTTTATGGACTCCAACACGCTCCTTATTCTGCCCCCTCCCACTATTGGCTACCTTGAATGAACAGTAGCATTGAGTCTGGACTTGAGCCATCTACATTTCTGCTTCAATATCAGTGGCAAGTTACAGGAATTGGCCTCTGTTGCATCGTTGCAGATACATATTAGAGTTTCACTAAATACTGACACACTGTACTGACAACTTGCAGGACCTCACCTACAATGAGTGGCATGGGACAATGCAGAGACATATTGAAAACTAATGTAGTGACTTGAGAGCATAATGACGTGGTAGTGGGACAGCTGCAAGTCAAATATAGTGTACATTTACGCTGTACATGCACAGTATACACTCCCAATTCCCACATTCAGCATTCACATCACAAATACTGTAATATGTTCTCTGGTTAGTGAAGGCAAATGTAAATGATCAAAGAGCACGAGGACACTGTGACTGGTTGATTAATTGCCTCCGCTTGGAACGGGGGCAATGTGTTTGTGTCATTTTAGCGGCAACACATTTGCTTTGATCCTGGGCAAAACGGATAGCGGGACTCACGTGTATAGCGGTGCTCTCTGGTTCGGTTGTTTACAACGCTAGGGGCTGGCAAACGCAACTTAACAAAAAAATAAAAATCATCACACAACAAAGATACATTCCTCCTTGTGTAAAAAGGAAATGCAGCATTTCTGAGGTGTATGGACTAAATGAACGCAGTGAATAGAGTCCAGATCTTCACCCAGATCATCAATGACAAATAACCTCTTTCTTCTGCTACAGAATCCCAGGACTTTGAAATGGAGATTTAGGATGTAAAAAGAAATGAAAGAGAAAAAATATATATAAAAAAAAGATCAAATACCTGATTTGAATAAAAAATAAATTTAGTTGGAAAGGCTCCGCACGGGCAACTGATAACGTATCTATAGCTTTGTTCTTCTGCTATGGACCAGGTTGTAAGAGAACGATGCATCATTTCCCTGTGTGGTAACAGCCTATTCCTTGAGTGAAACATGCTATTCCAATGCATTCATCGCCACACTTTGTGATGCAGTGTTTGTTGCTTGAGGTCTTCTGAATGTGTCGTCAGTCTGTGTTCATGTCAGTGGAGGAATGTTCGTCATGGCCATTACACCACAGTTTCCACACTGATGGTTCTTCTCACTCCATTCTGGTGACATCCATCCAGCCTGGCATCCTCATCTAGACGCTTCCTGCTGTTATCTTGTCCGGCCTGGCATGGGTGGAGGGGGGGGGGGCACACTCTGTCCGGAACCTCCGGCCAGCTGGAAGCAATGTGCTATATGTACTGTGTGTGTGGGTGTGCGCTACTGTGGTGTGTACGCATGTTTGTGGACATGTGCGTGGGTACAGAACACTTTATACATTTGCCTGCACGCAAGTGCTGCGTATGTACTGTACCTGCGACTACATGTATACATACATACAGTACACTCTTATAAACAGCGCTCTCACACACACACACACACACACACACGTGCATGCAGGGGCCCCGACAGTGCAGGATCAGCGGTCACTCCATAAATCAGGGGGGGCCCTTGCCCTCCTTAGCCTCTCAGCTCAATATCATAACAACTAGCCCTTCAGAATGGCATAATGTCTCTCTTTGAGATACTGGTGGTGTGCTGTCCGTTAGCGCTGCTGGCAGACTGCATCTTTTCTGTGCGTCTGAAGAGGTTTATTTATCCTCTACAAACTCCTCCAGGGGCCCGCAGGCAGGCAGCCTGTAGCCCCCGGGGGATGAAAGGGCCTCTTTATGTGGCCAGGGCTTTTCCATGCCCCTCTCTCCCTCTCCCTCACTGTTGGTGAGTGTGTCCATGTTTCTGTCTGAATCTATGTCCCCTCTTATGTTCTGGGTCTCTGTCATTTCTATCCATCTTTCTCTGACTGTCTTTTTAATGCTCACTATTTTTCTCCTTCAATCCCAGTGTCCCTTTTTTGTCCACACTTCTCTCTCTCTTTCTTTCTTTTTCTCTCTCTCTCTCTCTCTCTCGGAGAGTGGGATGCTTATAGGAACAGGAAGAGGGGGTGAAACCAGACGAGGGAGTTAGCTGTCGCCACGGTTACAGTCGTGTAAGGTCAGCAAGGGAGGGGGAACATGGCTGCTATTTTGCGCTCTGTTGCACTGAGGCGGCATCAAGTCTCGTGTGTGTGTATGTGTGTGAGTGTATATGTGTGTCTGTGTGTGTGCGTGTGTGCGTGTGTGTGTGTGTGTGTGTGTGTCTTTGCTTAGAGAAGTGATTCATAACGGTTTCCCCACTTGTTGAATAACTGTTGAAACTACAACTGGCTTTGTTTACATTGTGGTTTACTGGATTGAACATAATTCCTTTAGTATTTGTGAACACTAGAGATACACAGACCTGACACTTGGATCAGGAAAAAACAACAACTCAAATCCTAATTTCACAGCTACTTGTCAAACTCACGAAGAACACACTTCAAAATGACGAAGATTTAAATGGCCAAATATATTCCTGATGGTTATCTTTAAAATGCCAAGTAGGGAGAGTGTTTTTGAACTTCAGATGTGTGTGTGTAAACATGCAAACAGTGGCACCAGTGTGCTTGTGGGTTGAGCCATTCGTGTGTCGGCTCTGGAGGGGAGCAAGGCACACGTGTGCATGTGCACGCTCTCACACACACACACACACACACACACACACACACACACACGCACGCACACGCACGCACACACACACACACACACACACTCAACTCTTTACCTCCAAAATTGCTTGTGTCTTCAATGCTATCACATATCTACCTCCAAAAACAGTTTTACAAGTGGTGCGTCCTTTATGCTTTGACGTTCTCTGTTGATTTATTGCAGTGATTGAGAACAACGCCTCGTTGTTCGCCATCACAGCCTGTTTTGCATGTAGCCACCTCCACACAGGTTAAAACAGGCAGGCTACACAGCAAAATACAGAGTTTTTATTGAACTCTTACGAGCAGTGCTTCCTTAACGTTTTAATTTCAAGGACCCCCAGTTTGACATGCATTAGAGAAGGCCATGGACTTTTTTTTAATCTCTGGGTCCCCAATCTATAGTACAGTCAAATCCTCAGTGTTAATTTAACTGGGAGAGTTACAGAACCTTAAGTGCCCAATTGGTTCCTAACCATCAATCATTTAGCTGGGGACCCCCTAGAACACACTCAAGGACACCTGGGGGTCCCCACACCCAACATTGAGAACCACATTCTTAAGACTCTCAGAACTTAATTAAAACTCCGGAGTGGTCAGAACGCCCAACCTCTACGGCCAACTAAAAAGACGCTGAACAGGTACTTTTATTGAGTCTAGTGGAAGAGGGGAGTGACGCATAACGTTTTAAAGCCATATCTCCATCTAAAACGGTGTTTCAAAGTGATGTCTTCCAGATGGTGCGGGAGGCATTTGTCTTCATCAAGCTCCTTTTTTCTGACCCCCCTACCCGCCCCCCCCCCCCTTTCTCCGCCTCCTTACAGTGAGCTAATAATACAACAGTGCCATGTTTCCAACAGCTGTACAGTGAGGTAGCCTCAAATAAAACGGTCGCAAACAATTGGGCGGCAAATAGACCCCTTTTTTACTGCAGGTAATTAGTTGTTTGTTCCATCTACGGAGAAATCTCCACTTGTGGTCTTTGAACTTGGACAGACCCAATACTTTCCACGTTTGGGGCGATTGCATCGTTCCTGTTTGATTGGCAGACAAGTGTTTGCGTGAGGTTGACTGCGAGTACGGTATGCGTGTTAAGTGTGTTTGTGCATGCGTGTGTGTGTGTGTGTGTACACACAAGGCTACAAATAAAAACAGGGTCACACATTATTTCTATTAGCAAAAAGAGATTGTGATATGTCTGACTGCAACGTTTCACAGTGGAAAAGATGTTAATCAACTTCTGACAGAGACCAAGAGAGAGACAGAAAGGAGAGAGAGAGAGAGAGAGAGAGAGAGAGAGAGAGAGATAGACGCATAGACAGTGAAAAAGAGACACAGACTGAAACAGAGACACTGTGAAAGAGAGACAAACAGAAACGGATGGAGAATGAATGGATGACTTGAAGCCTTTCCATTCAAACAGAGAAGTGAAACGCCTCCAGAGCCCCAGAGCGAGCGAGACAGTCATAGTGAACCTCCTGGTCCTCCTGGCAGCAGTGTGTCCAACACGGGGAGGACAGCGTGTCCCGCCGACCTCCAGGCCATTCTTTTACTCCCGTTTCCTCCGCTCGCTGCCAACCCCGACCGTTTGGCATGCACTCCCACCCTCCACACCACCCCAACCCCACAGAACCAGTGTCACATGACCTTCACACACACACACACACACACACACACAAAGAGTGCATTTCTCTTCCTCTCCTATTTCTCAGCTTAATGACCATTGTAAATCCCAAACCCCACGCTCCTCTTGGAACAGACTCTCTCTCCCTCTCTTTCTCCTTTTACACCTTTTGGGGGTTTTTGGGGGGGGGTAATGTGCAGAAAAGAAGTACCCTCCCCTAATCTCTGTTTAATATGGTTTGGCCGGATGTAAATACCTCAGGACAATGATGTTAATCTGAGCTGGCCTGACAACCTCACACCGACCACTAACAGGCTGCCAAGAGAGAGAGAGAGACAAAGAGAGAGACAGGGAGACAGAGAGAGAGAGAGTGAGAGAAGGAGGAGGAGGGTGAGGAAAGAGGAGGAGGGATAATTCGGCAGAGATCAGAGGAGTGGGTGGGGTGGATTCCAGCCTGTTGGATGTTATTCTTCATCTTAGTTGAGCCGTGCTCTGTCAAAAGCGAACCCCAAAATTTGGTAAAGATATACACTGCCTCACTAAACATCCCGCCCAGACACACACACACAAACACACACACCCGACAAACACATACATTACAGACGTATACCCATGTAATAAACACAGACAGACACACAGACAGACAGACAGAAACACTTCCCCCTCCCTCCCAACAAAATGCACACATACTCTCTCATACACACACACACACACACACAAATACCCCCCCACCCCGAACGCCTGGCCCGTGCGCTTGACTGCGCTAACGAGCATCGGAAGCTACTGTACGTCCAGCGCGTCTTGGCAGCGCCCAATCGCCTTCACTCCATTCACACTCCCCTCATCTCCACCAGCCTCCTCCACCCCTCCATCCTCAGCCCTCAGAACAAGAGGCTGGGGGTTTCGTTGGTGGTTGGTAATTGTCATTCCAAAGACAGACTGGCCTAGTTTCAATTCAGGACTTATAGTGTGTGTGTGTATGTGTGTGTGTGTGTGTAGGCCATGCCTCACAAAAGAGCCCAAGATGTCTCTCTCACGCAACGTGTGATGGGTTCTATACAACATAATCATGGCATCAACCACAAAATAACACAACACGAGAGGAACCAATCAGATTACAAGCTACAGCTGCTGTTTTGGGGGTCCCTGAATATGGCGTATCAAAGCATCTTGTTTGCATGGGACTAAATGCTTCCATTTTCTCCCTCTTGTTTAAAAAGAGAACAAGGGCTGTGAGATGTATCAAGTCTGTCAGAGTGGATGTACTGTTCCCGGGTAACGTCACAATATATCAACTTGACGATGACTTGAGGGACCGAGACAAAACAAAGAGCAGGAAATCATTTGGCGACACCAGAAATGATTGCAAATGAATGGTACATTGTCTTTCAAACAAGAAGGCTCATTTATACTTTGTCGCTTTGCACGTTTTGCTGAACAAAAATGATGTATTTTTAAATTAAAGAAGTGTTGAACCAACCACTTGTTGAATAGGGCCGTGTGATAAAGTATAAACAGTTATTATGATGCTACAACTCCAACAATTCTGGAGCAGGAGCGGAGCAGGAGCGATCTAAAAGTGCTTCAAGTAGAGAAAAAAAGGCATCTTCGGGATAGCAACATTAGTACAGCAATATACCACTTACATTTCTAATAAATACAGACCCTAGATCTCTAGCATATTCCAAACAATTCCTCTTGGGGGTGGAGCATGACATCAGAATAGTATGTGTAGACCCGCATTCTGCAGATAATCCAGACAGACTTCAGGACACAGAGCAACTGATGGAACCCATCTCTGAACACTGTGTGACACTGCATGGGGGGAGAGTGATTGAAACATTACCATGTGACCTCTCCTGACCCCACTGTGACCCCTGCCCCCCACCACCAAACCCCTGTGATGGTTGGTGACCTCCCTCCACTGTCCTGCACTGATAGGATGGTGGCAGATACAGGGAGGAGGATGTGGGGGTTGGACAAAGACATCAAAGTCAAGGAATACAGACAATGTTAAGACACACTCAGCAGAATGTCTATTTATATTGTCCATACTGTCTGTGTGATAGTCTAGTAGCTATTGGACTATCATAGACAGAGATGCAGACAGGCACATGTGGACAGCTTCAAAGGCATACGTATGCGTGCACCTATGCAGACTGTCAGCTGCATAGGTGGAAGCATACATAAATCCACACTGTTATACAAATGTATTGAAATTAACCCATAAGGGTCCATTCGGTTACATTTGTACAGTTATAAATGAATACATTAAAGCTTAAAAGTTTTACTGTGTGCACAGCTGCACGCCCACACACACACAGTTTAAAGTGCCAATACATTTCGCAACCTTAATACTTATGCAATACCACACCCAACGTCAAATAATCCAATGCAAGTATTTAATGCTGAGATGGGTTTTCCTTAATTACTGAAAAGCTGTTCAAAGAATAAAAACACTTAATCTGACCACAGTGGGTATATCTTAAAATGTTTAAGCTTTAAACTTGAAAAACTCGAGCTTACAAGAACAATCTTCAAGAAAAACAAACAAAACTGTAACATAGGAACGTGGAGAACTACAGAAGTATCTGGTTTGGTTTTGGATGAGTGGGACATAAAAGCAGTAGTTTACGGCTGTGTTTATGGTTGTGTTTATTAGCATGGAGGGCCCGCGTGGGCCCCATCTCTCGGTCCGCTTGTTACCTCTCCATGTGGAGCCACTGAGCTCCTGAGCCATGTGCTTCTCATCACCACCACGGAACCCCAGGAAACACTTCCTGAAACGTCCGGTCCCAGCGGCCCACTGCCCTGAAACAGGAGCTGGGTGAGGACCAGTTAGCTTAGCTAGCATGTGCTCCCTGTTTGTCTGGATTTCTCTCTTTTTTTTCTCTCTTTTTTTTTGTCACTTCCTCTCTTTTTTCCCTTTTTTGATAGTGATTAAAGCTAGAATCTGGAGCCTATTTTAATGAATACAATTGTATTTTCTATGTTATTTTATCTGTATGTCAAAGTATGTTAATACACTAAACTAAACACAACTGCAGTGGTTGGAGGGGTCTCCCTGGTCTTCTATATGGTATACAATCATGATGTCCAGGGTTTGCTTGTCAACTGTCCCCAGTTAATCAGAAATACCTTAAAAATGAAACACGTGAGGAGAATAAAATAAAATAAAAATATTTTTTAAAACAGAAGAATTTCCCTGTTCAGACTCTGCGGTAGTAAATGGCAGATCAACAGCAGCAGATAAATCACAATGCAGCAATGAGGAGAAAATTGTTGCAGAAGGAAAATATGTCCTCAATTACCAGATACAACTCGAGCTCAAAAATAACATTTCACGGGGGAATTTCTGTAAATTCTGACTTTTGTTCTTTTCTTTCTTTTTTTCCCAGCCAACCAAGCCAAGCATTGAGTCAGCTCCTCTGTCAAACAACCTCACCTCTGCCTTTGTGTTTTCAGTCAGACTGCTGCGTACGGCCGCCAACATCCTGCTACTCTCCTCCTTCCAAGGAGAAATAGCACTTCTATTACACTCTACACATCAGGGACCAAAAGTCATGCACTGAGGTCAGCTTTGTGCCAAGGGCCTTAGTCAGGTTCTGCACTTGTGTAGCGATCATGTAGTGTAGGCACATGCTACTGTAGGTCTGTCAACAGTCTTTGTGTCTGACTAGATCCTGTTATTTCCTTACAGTATTATTGTATAAGTGTGGACAGGGTTCAGTTTGCTGGGAGGGAATCCATATCTCGTTTTTTGATATCCCCCCTCTAGTCATTCAGTTTAATCGCTGAAGGGGATATGTTTTAACCCTGCTTAGGAAACTTAGACTGATGTTTAATATTTGTATCAATATCACAGTTTAAATTTTTTTTTTAAAGCAACCACACGAACCCTGTTGTTCTTATTCATAAAAACATATATATACACTTTTTCTTTTGCCGATTTACAGCTCTGTACATCGGCTTCATTCGCTTTTTAAATAGCCGAAAAACATCCAATCTAAAGCCTGAGTGTGGACATGGTGTGGGAGGGTGATATACTGTATATGAGTACGTAACACTGAGTCCTGTCCAGACGATCTCATAGCAACCTGGGCAGGACTAAACTATTGAATGTTGAATATACTTTCAAGAAACCTGACGTTGCAAAACAGTATCTGACTCAGTCTGACACACACACACACACACACACACACACACGTGCGCACAGGGACACAGTTACCGCCGTCTGTCGTCTCTTTCTCTTCTTTTCCATAGAGAGGAAAAAAAAGAGCATTCCATTACGGCCTGCAGGAGTTACACACGTTTATTATTTTAACTCTCCTGGCAAAATAACATTGGTGTGTGTCTGGAGGGAGAGGAGAGAGAAAGATGGAAGCCAAGTTTGGTTTTAATATTAGAAGTGTCAGCCCCTCAGCCCCCCCCGACACCCCACAGCCCCCCCCCCCCCCAACACCGGGAATTGTGGGGGATTTAAACAGAAGCACATGTAGGGGCGCAAGTGGGGCAGGGCCGGGCCCCTGGCTTTCTAAACACAACACAGACACACACACGCACACATACATACATACATACAAACACACACATACTTTGATGGATCCAGCCCTGCACGCTGGTTGGCCTGACGGCCTGAGAGGAATATTAACAGAGCTGATTAAGAGAGAAGGAGAGATGAGAAGGAGAGAGAGGGGGGGGGGGACGTTGAGGGAACAGATGTCTCGGTGTGAACACTGCCCATTGATTTGATTAGAGAGTGAGAGAGAGAGAGTGAGAGAGAGAGAGAGGAAGGTGATGCTGTTGATTGGCGCTCCAACTGAGGAGCACAGAAGGAAGAGGAGAAGTGGGCACACACACTAACTAAAGGAGTGTTTACAGTATGTGTCTATGTGTGCGCACTGTAGACATCACAGGGAGAGAAGCATGTGACGTGTTCAGGGAGATGGATGGACGGGTCTCCACTCGTCCATCCAACCCTGAGAGATAAACGAGAGATAGGGAGAGAGAGATAGCGAGAGAAAGGGAAGAGAGAGAAGGAGGGAGAGAGCAGAGAGAGGAGGGAAAGAGCAGAGAGAGCGAGAGAGCGGAATGGAAGGTGAGGTGATGAGATGATAGTTGATGCAATGACTGCAATTATATAAAACGACATTATTACAGAAACTATGAATTAAGACAGTATGCATGAGTGTGTGTGCCTGTGTGTAGAGGTGTGAGGGTGATGAAAGAGAAGGGGGACCGTGAGAGAATCAAGGGGCCTGCAGTACCAACGGGAGTCACATCTCTAATGAGGTGTGTGTGTGTGTGTGTGTGTGTGTGTGTGTGTGTGTGTGTGTGTGTGTGTGTGTGTGTGTGTGTGTGTGTGCATATACACAACCTGCCATCTGTTCACCTCTGCCAGCCACACACAGAGAGACATACACACACATTTCCAATGGGCTTGGCTCAAAACTGAGACAGCCACACACACACACACACACACACACTTTTATACATGCAGGAGGATGGTGTGTATATTTGCAACATCAATCCATGAAAACAATTCAATCAAAACACACACTGCAAGAGCGAGAGAGAAAGAAAGATTGAACAAAATAAAATAGAAAGGGGCACTCAGTGGGGGCAAATCTCCGCAAAGACGCATGCCCCAACTTTCTGAAATGGTGTCTCTCTGCCTCTCTTTCTCTGTCTGTGTCTTGTACCTGGTGTCTCTACATGGTGTCCGATGTGTGTCGTGCGCATCATACGGACGAGCGGTATGTTGTTAATGAGGCGTGGGCTTTAGCTGAACAGTGCGTCTCTCCCATGCATGCATCGTTGGTACAAGAGTTGCTCTGCGTCTCTGTCTGTGAGGCCTGCGTCATAGGTGCTTTGCACAGACAGATTTAGTGATATTTATAAACGTGACCAATGAAACTGCAAAATATATATTCACATATTATCAATGAGGCAATATTTGCACAGCTTCAGCCAAAGGGAGGTGTGAATTAGCATAGTGTATTATCCCAATACGCCAGATAGACAAGACAACTTATAGTATGGAGGGATGATGGGTCTGAGGTTATGAATTCATAAAAATAACATAACCGTCATTGATAAGTATTTGGGAACTGAGTTATCTTAGGCATACTGCCTACTGGCAGCATGCACAAGAAATGTTGACGCTGATCGGTCTAGCAGTTTGAGAGGTTTGCCGTGGACACACACACCACAGACAACCACTCAGGGGTGAAAACGCGATCTCTGGTCCTGCCTTTGGCCTGGCAGAGATAATGACAGAGCAAGTGGTGACGCAGACGAAAAAGGACAGACAGAGAGAGAAAAAGAGACAGAGACAGACCACTGGCATCTGTTACCAGTGGTGAATGGTGATGGAATGGAGGCGCAAACTTTCAGTAATAAAAGACACCATGTCTCTCTCCACACAGAGCAAATATTTTGTCAGGTTCAACTGCAGAAGATCCGGCTTAAAGTACACCCAGCCACCCACACACACACACAGTCGTACGAAAGGTCTCCCCTCTCTTGATACAAGGAGTCTCTTTGTTCCTCTGCTTGTCGGTCTTATCTGTTAACTATCTCAACAATTTCCTTAAGGGGAGCAGTTGTAATTAAAACCCAGCCGTATGTCAATGCTGCTGTCAGCCAGCCAGCTGCACAGCGCACATACACAGGTGTGACGTGTGTGTGTGTGTGTGTGTGTGTGTGTGTGTGTGAGAAAGAGTGGGAGAGAGAACTTGTGGATCTGTGTGTAAGGTTTGTGAAACAGTCAAAGAGAGGGAAATTGGATGTGTTTATACACGACTGAAAAAGTGTGTGTTGAACCGCAGTATTTGAGGGTTGAGCAATTTAGGATCTAATTTATGGAGTTAAAAAAGCATTTAAAGTGTGCATATGTGTGAGTGTGTGCATATTTCTAAATCTTAATGTGTGTGCATGTGCCAGCGACCCAGGCATTTTGTGAAATAGATAAGTGTAGTTACTCCCCTTTACATGTGAACATCAGAAATGATTAGTTTGACTCAGAACAAATGAGAGACAGAGAGAGAGAGAGACAGACAGACAGAGGGTGAGGGAGACACCCTCTGTTTTCATCCATTATTCACAGTATGACATGCAGAGTGTGTTTCAAACAGCATTAATGAGGTGCAGTCATATTCTCACACACACCCCTATTACCTGGGACCAGGGGTTTAATGGCGGACACACCCTGAGGCCAGCATCACTGTGCCCGATTGATGTACTGAGACCTTATCAATTTGTTCACATTTCATTATAGACGATCTACAAGCTCTACACCACATCATGTTTAAGACGCATTGTGAGCTTGCAGATCAGCTATTTGGACAGATCGACACCGTCGTACAACAGAGTATGTATCAGGCTTTAATTCTACAATTCTACATTCTACTACAACGTCTCCCTTTCTTTACGGTTTGTCGCAGAGAAGGGATCCTTGGAGGAAATCTGGTCTTTTGTGACTTTGCTGAAGGCGGCGTGTGAAATGATTGTACTGTGCTGTTCTCAGATATAACTTTCTGGCTTTTGACTGCTAGTCTGTAAAGAGCTGTTGAGTGAAGCTAGCTGACTGCTTCCTTTGTGTTCTGATGAACTGACGGCACACAGCCTTAAGGGAGGGTATATACAATACGAACACCAGCTAGCTCTACAAAGCGCAAGCTAGCTCTTCTTCAAAATACACTGGCAAGGGGATGTGTGTGTGTGTGTGTGTGTGTGTGTGTGTGTGTGTGTGTGTGTGTGTGTGTGTGTGTGTGTGTGTGTGTGTGTGTGTGTGTGTGTGCGCGCGCGTGCGTGCGTGCGTGCGCGCGTGCGTGCGAGCAAGCGAACGTGCACGTAAGGGCTGTAAATGTCAGCAGGGGTTGCTTGGGTCGTTAGGATGGCTGTTAAAAACACGTCGTGTGCAGATTTACGCTCAGATGCTACAATCCACTCCACCACCTCACCGCCACGATTTACTGCTAAACTCACACCTCTGCTGATGACATGCACACACTGCACACCACACACATTTGCAATACTCTCTTCACTAGTGACAGTGGTGTGAGACAATGCCCCACCCCCCCTGCCCACGCCACGCACACACATTCTTGTCTCTCTGTCATTTGTCACCCCAGCCATGTGTCCTTTCATTTCAGACCATCGTCTCTCCTCTCATCTTTTCCCAGCTTCTCTGTCATAATCCACGTTAAGTCTTAACATACTGCAGTACACACACAAACAGCACTTTGCCGTGTACACACACTTTCCCAAAGCTCAAACGCATACAGATGCATGTACAGCAAAATCCTCTGTGTTAATTTAACTCTGAGACGGTCCACTTTGTCTGTGTGTGGACACACAGTACATACAATAGCTACAGTGAGAGTGTTGAATTTATAGGTCTGCTGGTTCACAGAGGAGCCACATATTTCATGCGAGAGCTCAGCAGGGCATTACAGGGCGATTCCTGTGGTCCGTCCTTTGGGACACGAACACAGAACACACACACGGGCATTCACACAAATGAATGCACTTGGCAAAGCAAAGCACACACACAGTCACACATTCGTATACAAAGACATAGTACACTCACACGCATGGACACAGATTTACAAACACACACATAGCCCTCAACCCCAAACACCCCACGCCCACTAAAAGACAAAAAATACCATCCCCCACCCCACACAACACAAACACACAGCCTCCCACTGTGTCCAAGTCCTGGGTTCGTTGGGTGACAAGTTCACAGCACAGTGCCACCGCTCTGTGGAGGGCTGAGGGGAAAACTATGCCATCTGCTAATAAAACGACAAGTCATTTTGTCCCCACCGTGATTCCATCTGTGGATACAGAGAGACCTCAGCTGGGGGGCCGGGGTCATGGTGGGGGGCTGCATGGACGCTGCAACCGAGTCAACTTTCTATAAATCACTTAAAGCCTAAGTTATACTTGGCTCACAAACATTTCGAAGCACAAAGATACTTTGCTTGACGATAGTACATATGTGAGTACAATACACCTGTGATGTTAAAAAAAAAAAGAATTCACATCTGTGTAGTATGCTCTCTCTCGCATAACACATTAATGGTTCCTGACAGAGAAACACCCACAAGGAAAAATCTCTCAATATAAACTATACATTTACGCTAGCGTGAGGACAGTTTGTGGTGTAGCTGTGTAATTCCAAGGTGAACCCCTACCTGCTGTGCTCACTCACTGCAAGTCACTCTGGTTAATAAGAACATCAATGTGAAGCACACGGCAGCACTGAACAGGCAGATGAGACCCGCTAGCTGATAGTAGCTACTACTTCACCTCTACAGCAGTCTGCGCGTCTACACCCAATTTATCCTCCGTCGTACAGCGGTGTCCCCTGCCGAAAACAGCTGATCTACAACATAACGCGTTGCAGTGAGCTTAGACTGCCGCAGCTTGCAGATTGCCGCACGACTAAGTATAAATAAGGATTCAGGTTTAGGTCTCAGCGCAGAGTAATGTGATCTGAACCCTATTTTCAGGAGTGCTGTCTAACTCTGCCAAGAACAATATCTGGGGGGAAAACACTTTCACGCTGAGAGGCGTCCATGTTGTCAGCAGACCATCATCCCTTTAACATCAGCAGATCCATCATAATGTAAAGTTGTGACATGTATTAGTTATCAGAGACAATGGCCTCCGTAAGAGTTATTTGCTGTATGTGGCTGCTTCTTAACAGAAGGTAGCCTACAATAGGTACAAGCAGCACTGGTAGCTGAAATGCTGAAAGGCAAATGGGCAACACTAGAAAACTATGGCCTACACTGGAACTCCCAGTAGTTTTACACTTCCAAGGTTTAATGAGCTTTCACAATTTACACTATGTACACTACAGCAACAACAAACAAACAAACAAACAAAAAGTCATTCAATCTCAATCAGTTTACCAGGATAAATAAAAGCTTATAAAAGAGTGTCTCTTGAAACATTACATCATGGAAAGGCTGGAGAGGATTTGGAGTCTAAGATGATGAGTGATGTTTACACACAGGTAGAGGGGCAGTCAGTGTGGTGTGAGCTCAGCAATCAAGGAGACGGACAGCTCTGACGCACGACCACGCTCTCTCACTCTCTCAAACACATACACGCTCGCGCACACACCCTATACTGGGCATGGGAACATCTTTCCTTGCATAAGACAATTGGGTCGTCTCCAAAAGGCACCAGGCTCCTCGTCTTTCTTAATGCAGTGTTGCGTAGTGTGTTTAAAGGCTCGTTTAAATAAAACTCGCTCATAGGATAAAAAAATAATAAAGAAGAAAGAATTAAGGGGAAAAATAAGCACCTCCTCTTGGCCAGTGCCTCAGAAACAGATTACTGTGCTGTGTTAGTGTCTTTTTTGCGCAATATGGGGAGATTAAAGGAAACACAGCCAACGTTTACTTTGGATTGATCTACAGCGTATTTCTCTGTCTTGGGAACAAAGGATGGGAGAGAATCGCGCTAAGCTCAGCACGAAACAAAAGCAAGACTCCAATGAAATCGCCCGCGCAAAACATGACACACATGGACGGGCAAACATGCACACATACACAGTTGCATACATAAACAAAGAAATGCCATTTGAAGTGGTGAATTTGAGTGCGTCTCCTTGTATGAGAAATGAAGCAAGGAGAACAATAGAAGAGAACAACAATACAAGTTAAACATTCCCTGGTGTCTTTTGTTGCTTTTCAGACAAAATCATTTCACTTTGCTCTTTCTTTTCCTTGTGGTTTTTGACTGAGCGAGTGCATCACCAAACCAAAACGAGGCTGGTCCCTTCTGTGTTGTGTCTTGGTCTGTGGTGTTGTTAAAGACATGTCCAATCGATTTAACATCCTGTAAGTTTGTTTTTCCCTCCCTCCAGTAAACAGTAAATGGTAAATGGTGCATTTCATATAGTCCCTTTATCCCAAACGCTTTACAATGTTCATTACATTCATACCGATGGCAGAGGCAACCATACAAGGTACCAACCTACTCATCAAGGAGCCGTTAGGGGGTTGTGTGTGTTGCCGACACTCAGCACTAAACCAGGGGGAGCCGGATAACCTTCCAATTCCCACTCTACCTCCTGACCCATTGCAGCCCCCGACAGCGAAACAATGAGGGAGGGCTGGTGCACAAATAAGTGGCCGGTGGTTTAAAGAGAAAAGTGTTGCACCATATCCTATTACGTCATATTGGATCGACTGTACTGTATCATGTCCCCCTGTGTGTGCGAGTAATGGTGGGTAACCTGAATGTTCTACGAGACAAGTAACAAGTGTTCCCGATTTCATCTTGTACAGTATCATATTGTCACGCATCACACTGTATGGCATCTTGGCCTACCTGTGGGCTGAGCGGTGGGCAGGCGGGCCGGAGCGGCGGAGAGAGGGAGGAGGAGGAAAGATAGCCAGACACAGCACCAGAGGGCCGTCATTCCTCCAGACGACAAGGCGAGACGCAGAGCAGCGAGGCCCGACTCCGACTCAGACGACATCATGTGCGTGCATGCTGTCTCAACACGACAGTGGCCTCCGTCACCGCGAGAAACAAGCCAAGGACTCCCCTCGCCCTCCTGGAAAACATAACATACAGAGGGAGGAAGGTCAATGGAATCATGAGTTTGAATGGCAGAAGAGTACGGCCTGATTTATACTTGTTGCACGCCGGTGACGTGCATCAGAAATAGAAGATCTACAAGCTCCCAATACGTCCCGCTGCAAAGCGGTGTGAGCTTATAGATCAGCTATTTCCAGTGTGCGACACGATGCACCCCCCAAGTACACATCAGGCATAGGAGTGCTTTGAAACGTGACCGTTGGTTTTAAGATCCTGGCTCGTTTTAGCTGAAATAACAGAGAGGAAGACAACGTGTAATCAGACCAAATAATCAACGTGTCACTTCTTATTTGCAGAGCATGTCGTGCATGACAGGCAGTTGTGCCAATTGCTTCCACAATAAACAGTAAAACCAGAAGTCAGTCCTGAAAACCAAAATAAATGATGTGAGAAAAGATTACTGATGAAGGTAAAAGATAAAAAAGAAATGACCACGAACTTGATTTATAGAGAGTGAAGCCACGTTTGGGTCCATGTGTACACTACTAGAACTAGACTAAATTTGGTCCAAATAAGAACATTCCATACAGATCTTGGGGATTGTGGGGAAAATCCCACATCATAGGGTTTCTCAGAAGCTTTCTCAGAGCCCTGTAATCATGATCATAACTGCACTGGGGCAATCATACAGTACTAGTGCAGCAATAGCAGACTGGAACAGCAATAACTGGCGCCCAATTAGCTCAGAAATCTCACAGTGTACGTCCATTCTGCAAGCTTCATTAATCAAACAATTAACTGCTCTCTGCGTGAGCGAGTCAAGCATGTCCACAGTAGATGCCTCTCCAAGAAACACTACGACCCCATCATACATAGAGCACAAAAAACACATTAGACCCGGCTTAATAACTGAACAGGCTGTCAGTCTTTTCACAGGAGGCTTTTCTGCTTGAGAGGATCTTGTGCATGGTTTAGCAACCGACTGACACGCACTTGCTTATCTTTCTGCAGGGCAAAGAATGCTGAAGTCTACAGTATCAGTTGCCCAATGCGGCCGGCTGGCTCAGGGAGGAGGCGGCACGGAACATGACGGCAGCAAGTCAGTGTGTGATGGTGGAGTGCCATGTTCACTGTTTGCTTAAGCAGGAGAAGTTGGAATGCGCGGAGGGGAGCAGAGCTATGAGAGAAAGGTGCCCAGAAAAGCAAAGAGCTCCATGCCGCAAAACCCCCCACATGCACACACACACACACACACACACACACACACACACACACACACACACTGCTGTTAGCTTAAACTTTAGCGTCTATGTCCTTCTATAGAATAGCCTTGGCTCTCAGACGTATATGCAGACACGTAAAGAGAGATGTACACCCACCCACATAGCATTAACATGCATGCACGTACACGCAAGGGCACACACCCACACTATGCACAGCACACACACTTTTGACACGCAGAGTTTAAGAGTGGGCTTTGGTTGCGCACAGAGAGGTGTATTGTACACACATGCACTCCAGAGAGAGGCTGTGTTGTCTTTAGTCTTAGCAGTACTGTTTTTCTTTCCTCTGAGGATCTGTGACCCACTCCTTGCTCAGCACATAGTGGAGGCCAGGCAGAGGCCGGGCCCCGGCTTCGCTAGGCTCTGTTTGCACATTATCACTCCTATACAGAAAACACACTGGGCCACGGCTACAGAGACATATCTATAAATAAATAAATATACATACATACACACACTGACAGATAGAGATATTAATACACACGGGGAACGGGTGAAGACTGTTGAAAATAGCGGTGATTGATGTGAAAACACACGCACATCTACAAAACACAGGCTGGAGACACGGCTTGAGAGAGTTTCAAAGACAGACGCAGATGGATGCAATGATGGAGGGCACTCGCACAGAGTATATATATACACAGACATGAAGTTAAAATGCATACACAGTGAATGCACATTGCACAGACACAAAAACGTCATGCATTCACACACACACACACACACATACACACCACACACACACACACA
Organism: Gymnoscopelus braueri; assembly: GCF_963280865.1. Classification (NCBI taxonomy): domain Eukaryota; kingdom Metazoa; phylum Chordata; class Actinopteri; order Myctophiformes; family Myctophidae; genus Gymnoscopelus; species Gymnoscopelus braueri. The sequence goes on along the minus strand of NC_137621.1, from coordinate 35,566,085 downwards.
CACACACACACACACACACACACACACACACACACACACACACACACACACACACACACACACACACACACACACACACACACACACACACACACACACACACACACACACACACACACCTCTTCATACTGTGTCACATCCTTTTATGTTCACTACAGAGACCTCCTTTCCTCCCACGCTTCTGTCTTTACCCCTCTCCTCCCCTCTCCCTCTCTCATCTCCCTCTTCTCTCCTTCCTCCCTCCCCTCCCGCTCTCCCCTTCTCCTCTCTCGCCCCATCTCCTGCCTCCTACAACACATGACGTCCACTTTGTTTACACAGCTCGATAAGGGCCTCCGCTCTCCAGGAGAGGAGGTAAGCTGATTGCGAGGCCCTCTCCAGTTTGGTGTGAGACAGGGCAAGAGACGCCCGTTTTCTCTGGCAGGTACACAGATGTAGCCATTGTTTAAGTCCCACCTTTTTTAGCAGTAAAATATCCTGAGTGTTCATTTAACCCTGAAAAGGGTGACCCTTAGTGGCCACACACGGTTGGCTGAGCTAACGCTAAGCTTTTGTCCCCCCCCCCCCCCACCCCACACACACACAAAGAGGAATTGTTAGGAGAAAAATACAAAACAATTTAGCTTTATTTCCAGCCACACCATGTCCTAATTCCACTGTATGATCTGGCCTGAACTGGGGATCCTGTATGTAATGTGTTGTAAGGATGCCGTAACACTGTCTTAGAAGCACTGTAATGATAATGCTGTGTTAGTACTTTTATGGACTTCCTGGCATGTGACACAACAATTTGTGTCACATTATACAACAACAACTTATCCATATTTAAGTGAACGCTGAGGATTTTAACGTGTGCACAGTTTAATACACTGAAGGTCACTGTAAAAGTAAGTAAGTAACTGTGCATATATGAGCCCTTCACTTCATGAGTTGACAAAAGGCTATCAGAGCTTCCATGTGCCAGCTCTAAAGTAAAATTTGGAGTGTGCATTTAACTCTGAGTGTGCAAAATGGGTCAGTTTTTACACTCTCAGAGAGTGAAATTAACACTCAGGATGTGGAGGCCTAATGCCTGTCCGGACAAGCAGCCTGTCTGAATTGAACTGTTGTTACAACAGGCTTTGACATCAAGTGGAGGTGGAGAGAACAATCAATGCTTTTGATTGACTGCTGAGCTATAGTGTCTGCTTTGGCGTACAGTTTAGACAAAGTCAGCACAAAATAAGGTCAATCCGTGTTAATTTGATGATCTACTACATGCATACAAATGAGGACGTTTGTTTCCAAACTGACACATCTACTTTGTGAAAAATCTACACACAAAATAACTGAATAATCGAGTAAAAATAAAAACACGTTGATCAAGTTGAGTAACTTCACCACAATTCTTTTTAAAAAAAAGTCTCACTAGTAACTACCAGGTAAAAGAAACATGGAGATGCTAACTTGGTGATCTAAAAGCTGCAGCTGGTGTGAATATGAAGGTCAGACAGAGACAGAGCCCAAAGTTCAAACCACCTCCTGTATTTTCAAGTTAACATTTTAACAGATGAAAAATTTTAAATCCACATGCACACCTTCTCTCTAGCCCGATTTCATCATATGATGGTGTATAAATTAAGTCTCTCTCTATAGGCTACATCTCTTCCCTAAACCTGGTTAATAAAACATGGCCATTAATCATGCAGAACTATTTTGATATTGCAATAGCTTGGAGCAACAAAGCGCTTTAAGAGAGGAGTTCACATTTCTGTCATTCTGCTCCCTCAGAGAGGATCAGTGCACAAGCGGTCACATGCTAGTCCCACCTTGCATCAAAGAACCCTGAACCCCTCAGACAGAGAATGTCAGTAATCTTCAATAATTAAGCTACTGTATCAGTGACGGGGCCTTCATTTACTTTTTGGGGGGGCATAAGAGCACAAGCTCAAACAGCAGACAGCTCAAGCCCTGGGCTATATGGCCAGCGGTGGGAACTCAACTGGGAGAGAGCGACAGAGAGAGAGAGAGAGAGAGGTTGACATGCATCTCTCTCTCTCTGACATGAGGCAGAGTGCTCTTCCTTGAGCACTCCGCAACATAATGTTCACCCAGTCACTGTGACATCCCTTACGTTTCTGTTCTTCACTCAGTCTGCTTTTCCTCTCTCTGTCTATCATCTCTCTCGTACCTTTTCTCTCTCCCCCTTTCTTATGTCTCGCTCTCGCTCTCATGCCCATCTCCCATTTCATTTCATGTTCCCTTTCTCTCCCTCCCCACATATATAGGGAGGACATCTTTTTTCATGTCTCTCTTCTCCACTCTCTATCACATTACCACTCTTTGAACGCAGTCACACAGCTTCGCTTTTGAGTCAAGCTGATATTGATCAGCGGTCAGCGGCGTGGTCGTGCTGTAGAGAGACCCACTTCATACCACTTCAGTCTGACGTTGACAGAGAGTAGGTTACCTCTCACCTACTGACACCTAGCCTACAGTACGACTGTCACTGCAAGGACACAGCGACGGCACTGTCACTTTGATTGGGTGTTTTTTTTGTTTTGTTTGCTTGTCGCCTTCACAGCAAAATATAAAATTTTACCTGGACCTTTAACCACTTAAACCCCATATGGTTGACAGGAGTCCCTCAGGGCTCTGTACTAGTGTCTATTTCGTTTTCTGTTACAGTGGGGAAGAATTTAGCTGAAAATAGCAGATCGACAAGCTCACAACATGTTGTGAGCTTGTCGATCTGCTATTTTCTGGGAAAGCCTTCCCCACAATAAGGATGCTGGGGTTTGGTTAAAGGTTAATTTTTACACTCTTTCTACTGCAGATTTTTTTTTTGTTGCTGTGTCTCCAGTCTGTCCCAGTAAAAAGCCTAATAAACATCCAATAAACGCAAACCTGATGCGTCTGCCTTCTGTCATGAAACACAAGGAGCACATTATGATATAGGCTGTAGGCTCGATGACTTATTGAGGCTTGGTTATACTTATAATGCCATTGTGCAACGATACCATTGCAAGTTGGAACTAATTCAGAAAGTCAGTTGAGATTATTTGATTGAACGAAATGGAAGGGAAAGGCGTGAAAACGAGTTGGTGGAGACTCAACGGTCTCATGACAGCAGTCCAATGAACGGAGGCAATAATCATTTTAAACCTGCGGCCACTGCCTGAAAACAGTCAACGGGGATGCATAGGCCAATTTCTCGGCTCAATAGATACAATTAGCCTGTTTTGAAGCATGAAACCCAACTATTATCGTCCCACACTTGTATCTGACTCCGAAATATTATAGACTCGCTTTGTGTTTTCACTTGAAAATCGGTTATTTTCGTTATGTTCGTTCGTAATGATGCGAAGTATTCACTAACGTGTCTGAAATTCCCACATCTCATTTTCGGGCCCCTTTTATTCTTATGGTAGGTACTAATAATAGCCTAAATCACACAGTTTTCTCGACTTTTCAACGGCCAGACTGACATGCAGAATGGAGCTGACAGTGTCCAAAAAACTATCATCTGAAAGCCATAAAACAATGTGGGGCTTCGTTTGAAGCCAGTGCTGTACTGGCGGCGGGCGGACCACTGAGGACCACCGCACAGTTCAGAGCGCATCCAATTCATTCAAACGAAAGAAAGGGGGAACAATCTGCTTTTTCTGGATACAAGACTGAGAAATGACAGCGGCAGAGAGCGCGTGGTTCTTTGAAATAGAACGCAATCCATAAATCGGCTCCAGATCCAGAATAGGCCTTGGATCAAGACTATCCTAGATGTATTTTTTATCGATTTTGACATTTTTATATCGTAGATACTAAAGTAAAAGTCAGACTCGATCAAATACATCTATATGATAGTCTTGATCCATGGCTAGAATAGGAAAGACGTCACTGTTGCAGAAAAGTGTCTAGCAGCCTATGTTACGGTTTAATTGTACACTTGGTACAATTAAGTCCATTTCATAATTAATATTCTACTTGAGAAGGAAATCATAAACTTCGATGTTGGCTTTGATCGCTTAATTTGCACAAATCGAACATTACATTGGGTAGCAATATACACGTATTCATCTATGAGTCGAGACGTCATTTGGTGTAGGTAGGCTATATTGAGTGATAAACCTAGCCTTGGATCAATCTATCATCGATCTATCATAGATGTATTTAATCGAGTCAGAGTCGCCAATAAAAAACACAACAAACTCGCACCGGTTGCATTGCAGCCCAGCGGTCGGGACGCACCGACTGCGCGCATGCAAACACACACACACACACACACACACACACACACACACACACACACCGATGACAGACGGGGTCTCTTCTCTGCAACACCTGCCCAGTGTGTCCAGTGTTACGGACGGATCGCCGCGCTGAACAGGAGACGTGTCTGTCTACTCGTTCATTCTATGAGCTACTAAAGGTTACTTAGCGCTGACAGCAGTATCTACAAACTCGCAACGCCAGGCGTTGTGAGCTTGTAGATCTGCTGACAGCCAGACTGATCTGCCACCCAAAACTACTGTCTGTCGAACCTGTCCAACTTACTTCTTACTTCTACGAGGAAGTGAATGTATGTTACGGACAGCGGCGCACAGTGCATGGGTGGATTTAGTTTCTTATTTAATATGATATAATTATAGCCCCATAATAACAATCATGGCTATGAAAAGTGAAAATGTTCTTACCAAATGTATCCCGTTGTAAACACCAAAATATGGGGATTTTTAGATGATCGCCACGCATTCAGAAGAAACAAATGTTTTTACTCTCCAGTGAACTTGGGAAAAAACAAAACTAACGTTAAATCCGTCCACAACAAGTGTTCAGGGGTAGTTCAGCACCAAATCCCTGCAAGTTGCCACTATAGTGAAGAGTCCTCGGGGTAGAGAGTAGAGACACCGCGCTGCTCCGAGACAACAACTTCTTCACCCAAAATACAGTCCTAACTGAGCTCCGATCACTGGAGTAAAAACGTCCAACTGCCAGATTGACTCCAAATTATTTAATTCTATCCACCAATAATTGTCCGGGGTTCGGGTTTCTGTTCTTTTCTTTTTCGGGTGAGAGAGAGAGAGAGAGAGCCTTTTCAAACGCGCCAGGCAGCTCCGCTCCTCTCCTTGCTGTGTGTGTGACTGTGTTTGTTGTCTCGGCACAGAGAGCAGCAGCCTCGTACTGTTGGCTTGCGATGGTTGGCTGCATGTGAAGTACACGTTAAGTCCCCCACGCACACGAACACACACACAAACACACACACATACACACTCCCTAACTGGCTGGTTGGTTGATTGGTGCGCACTGACGATGCGTCTGACTGGTGCGTCCTCTCCGGGCTTTGCTCCTCTGACAATGTGCAGCTACGGGGCAGTCGGGTAAAAAAAAAAAAAGCAGCAAAGGGAGATCAGATTTCCCCGCGCCGCCTGCCTACCCCGCAGTGGTGGAAAAAGTACTCCAATGTTTTACTTAAGTAAAAGTATCAATACTGTAGATATACTCTGTTAAACGTAAAAGTCCGGAATTAAAAAATGACTTGAGTAAAAGTACAAAAGTATTGGTATCAAAATGTACTTAAAGTAACAAAAGTTGAAAGTACTCATTATGCAGAATGTCCCATTTCACAAGTTTTCAAATGGCCTATAAAAAATCTTTTGAAAATAGCAGATCTGCAAGCTCACAATGCCTTGGTGAGCTTGTAGATCGGCTATTTTCAAATGGCCGAAATGTATATGGCTGAAGTGGTTACTGTATGTTTTATAATAATAATCCAAATCTACATAATCTAAGTAACTAGTAACTAAAGTTTTCAAATAAATTGTAGAGAAGTAAAAAGCACAATATTTGAAATACTGAAAATTTGAAATACTCCCGTAAAGTAAAAACTACCTAAAAATTCTACTTAAGTACATTACTTGAGTAAATGTACTTAGTAACTTTAAACCACTGCTACCCCGCACAGGGCTGCAAGTGGCTGAAATTCAACAGGCGCCTCCCACCAGCACCGCGCCGTCACACAAATCCAATCAATCCAACTCATTACTGCTGCGTCTTCCAAAGTAATTTACATTACATTTGGCGTCGAGAGGGTGTTGAATTATGGCGCATTAAAAAGAAATACACGAAATAAAGAAGTATTACTGTTTTTAGCTACACCAGTTTTGGGATGCTATTTCAGTACTCAGCAAAGCAAAGTATTGCTTATACCACTTGGCTTATGTAGCCTACCATTATAGTTTCGTAACCGTCTGGTATATAGATGAAAACTATGAACTGAAGGGTCCACAAGAATGGTCGAGTTCCTAAATGTTAGGCTTCAAAATACATAGACTTTTTATGGAAGCTGTCTGAGTAGCTAAATAAAACAAGTGCAGTTGGGTGTATTAATGACAGCATATTGTAGGCCTACTGCTGTCCCCTCTTTTTATTTCATCCATCACTGTCTACATACACAGCTAGCCTATCAGACACATTTCTACCATACAATGAAAGATGTCCCACAGATGCAGGTGCATTCCATTTGAATGTAAGATGATGTTCTGTTCAGTTCAACAAATAAAAGGATGACAAAATAAATAAATAAATAAACATGTTGAAACAGTTCACAACAAAACAAACCTTTTCGCAAAACATATTCCACATATATTTATCCAATACATTCCTGTAGCCTACAATATTCCATATACCAATACTGTCAATCAGTAACCAGCCTTACCAACATCACCATTTGACCGGCAATTTATGAAGTGTGCCACAGTGTATTCAACAGTCAGTAAATTACCCTTAACCACACCATTTAGCCCACCATATACTGTAGCCTTTGGGCTAATTAGCTGCCGTCAAGCTGGAGGTGATAGCACCCTGAGCTGCTTCAAACAACACGCCAATTAGTGTCATCTCTTAAAACGGTGTGTTTTGAGAGGGGCCAACTTTATGATGCCATAAAGCAAAATGTCCCTGTATGCTGTGATTGGGCTGGCTGGTTGTGGTGCTGGAAATGATGGCTGAATCCATCTGTGTTTGTCAAGGAGAGGTGTGCTGTAAAGCTCTGATTTGTGACAACATCTCTCAACGCATCATAAATTATGACAAAGAGGGGGAAAGTCAAATGATGTGAATGTGGTGAGTGGTTACATTTAGGTACTGTAGGTAGGGGTGGGTATACAGTAGGTTGAGAGATAGACTGGTAGGTAGAGTGAGTTAGATAGTAGGTAGGCTGAGAGGGAGGTAGATAAATAGACACAAATACCCATGTAGACTGAGACAAAGAGAGAGACCAACAGAGACAAGAAAATAAGGAAAAAGAACAGAGAGAGATTGTGGAAACCCGAGAAGATGGAGAGCCAAACACTGCATGACTAATGTTCTATCTGTAAACAAAAAGAGCTCCAAAACTCCAAACACTTACACCACAAAGCCCTTTAAAAGAAAGCCAAATGAAAGAACAACAAACTCCTTCTAATTAAAACAAGTCAAGACGAGGGCAGACAGATGATGAAGCTCCGGGCTCACCGACCACTGACCCCCACACTGCAGCGACAGTGTTCTTGTGAGAAAGGTTGCCGATTGGGTCGTGGGCGGCGGTGGGAGCGAGCCACACTGCTCGGGAATAAAAGCCAGCGGGTCGGTGAGATGGGGTCATACAGATGGTGAGAACAGTCAGAGGGGACAGTTTAGAACACTGATTGGCAAACTGACCAAATGACCTCTCACTCACACCGTCCCCTCCTCCGCACCCATGTCTCAGCCCTCAGCACTCCACAACTGTTGATGACGTTGGTCGGAAAACACACACACACACACACACACAATACAGAGGCCCGTAGAATCACACACAAATGCAAAGTCACACAGAAAAGAGTTAGGCTACAACATGGATAAGGACACACAGATGCAAACATGCTGAAAGACAATACAATAGAAAAGAGATAATCACACACACACACACACACACACACACACACACACACACACACACACACACACACACACACACACACACACACACACACACACACACACACACACACACACACACACACACACACACACACACACACACACACACACACACACACACACACACACACACACACACCCCTCCCCATCACTTGCATTCCTGTGTCCCCCACAGCCCCCCAGGGTACAGATGAAAGGTGAGGCCTTTTCATTTAAAGCACAGTTAAAAATTAAACAACAAGAAGGAGGGGTTAAGGAACACATCAGTCTGATTATTAAGTAACCACAATCTCAACAAATATCTAGTTGGGAGTAGAGCGGCCGGCAAATTGAACAAACTTGGATGAAAAATCCTTCTATTCTTACTCCCAATTTGCGCCTACTGTATCTACAAGCCTATCTACAAGCTCATGAAATGTCCCGGATGTGAAGCGTTGTGAGCTTGAACTACTTTTGGCGCGCAATACCGTCCTGCAATTAAGTATAAATCCTGGTTTTATATGGGGAACGTTATCATGGTGTATATTCTTCTTCCTTTTTTTTATAGCATAACTTCAAAGAAGCCAATAGGATCAAATGCGTTGTCTTGGGCCTGGCTGTGCAGTCCACTGCTATACAGACGGTGAAAAGGAGATTGATTGGTAGCTGCTTTTGTTTCATGCAAAAGGTGCACAAAAGCCACTGGACTAATCATTAACGTGAATCACTCTGGGTAGACAAAGATGCCGCACAAAGGAGGTAAGCTGATCGCCAGGGCCACTCTGTACAGCGGACCAGACAAAGTGATTCTCTGCTCTTACGGCTGACCCAGATACCGGGTCCCTCCCTCGTTACGCTGCACTGCTGGCACACACACACACACACACAGAAAGAGACGCATTGATACAGCGAAACACACCTACTGCATATGCAAACACATGAATGTTTGCCCTTGTATATGCACAAGGGTAGACATAGAGGTACGTACACACACACACACACACACACACAGACACACAGACACACACACACACACACACACACACACACACACACACACACACACACACACACACACACACACAGAGATGCATCCTGCGATAGTATGTGAGACTGATTCCCATGTAACCTCCTGCTGAGAATAAGGCGGCCCACACCTTAAACAAACCAGATCAAATCCAGCGAAGGTTTGAACCGTCACGTGACGCGCAGCCAACATGGTAAAGCTCTGCGGGGGAGTTCTAACTATGCTGTTTGTGTTGTCCCTCATCTCTGCAGTGTGTAATGGCCATGGCAATAGAAGATTCTCATGCACACCATACAGACAGAAAGAGAAAGATAGGGGGGGGGGGGGCAGAAGCATACGTGGGTCCCCTCTGTCTGTCACAATACAGTTCTATTACCCCACTCTCTGAGACCACCAAGTTTCAAGACATTTTCTCAGGAGCAGCTTGACATTTTCCTCATATGGAGAGACAGAGAGAGAGCTTACAGAAATAAGTGTGAGGGAGAGGAGGAGAGACTTGGCGAAGGAGAAAATGGTGTGACAGCTTGACTCTGGGCTCCTGGAAGTGCGCGAGCACACACACACACACACACACACACACACACACACACACACACACACACACACACACACACACACACACACACACACACACACACACACACACACACACACACACACACACACACACACACACACACACACACACACACACACACACACACACACACACACACACACACACACACAGAAATACTTCAGAGGGCTGGGAGAGAGTAATTCGGCCATGAGCAATTGGATCATTCTGACAGAAAGAGAGATTCACAGAATAAGTGCACATCCCTGTGAGTGGATTTCTGTCCCTGGTATTGATTCTCGATTGCACTTAATTAGACACAGAAGCAGATTTGAGGCATACGACTGAATTTACAACTCAAAGTCATGCACTGTTATTTGTTTCTCTCAAGGCACTTGTCGCTTCCTGCAGTTCTGGCATGTAGGTTTTTGTGGGGAGGATATGTAATGTGCTGTTCTGGGTTTGTGTTAACCTTGGTATTGAAATGAGAAATGACAGTGGTATCACTGTGATTAGATTCTGGTCTCTAGAAAATGCAGTGCAAACAGGAGAATATGGGTGCAACAGTTAATTGAAATGATCTATTTAATTGATTAAAATAAATAATCGATTTGAATAAAATAATAAAAGGGGATTGGTTGTGAGCTTGTAGATTGGCTATTTTCGCTATGTTTATGTTACACAATATGATTAATTGAAAAAGTAATCAATAGAATAATCGGTATGAAAAAAATTTGATAGTTGCAGGCAGCCCTACAGGAGAACACATGAAGGAGAAAATGAACAGGGTACGATTGGAATTTACCCTTTAATTAGCTACACAGATGCAGGGACAAAGCTCATCAATGGGGAAAACACTATAATGACAGAGTTTGACTTCTTCTGAGTCAAGAAGAGTTCTGTTCCTTTGGGTGAACTGTGCACATGCAGCACTTGATGTTGAAACAGATACTTTAACCCTGGTGTTCCAATTTTAGCCATTATATAATTTTATAAGCCATTATATAATTTCTTTTGGTTCCGAAAACCTGTACTTTTAAATGCATTGTGTTGTTTGATGCTGTGTGGTTTGATGTAGTCTGGTTGGGTTGCCAGCTGGGTGGGGTTTCCCACACAGGACAACACAGTGTGTGACAGAAAGTGTGCACAATCACAGTATGTCAAAGTCGGTTTGCAGTGCACGTCAACTTCACTTTACACTATCTCCATTGTCCTGATGCAGTAAACCCCACCTCTTTGGTACTCCCTGTAGATTAAAACAAACGCTGAGGATGATTTGCAGCTGCAAGTGCCCCACGTCTGTGCAGAAGTGTCTAAATCTTCCCTGCGTTGTCCCAGCACACAGTGGCTGGTTGTTCCATGTACAGAGGCCTTGGCACCGATCACCTCGGCCCTCTGTGTCTCTCCGTACGGTGGGCTCCCCCGCTGCCGGCTCTCATTATGTGTGGAGGTGTAACACGGAGAGTCAACAGAATAAACAACACAAGCCCTCAGCTGTGTTTGCACCCATGCTCACCCCCCCCGCCACCCAAAAAAACCTTCAAAGAGGAAAAGTTTTCTCTCTGTCTTCTCTCTGCCTTCTCTCAAAGAAAACCTAGGACAAGAAAATCTAGTGTTTTACAGAATGATCTACAGCATAGACGCCACCCATACACACACGCACGCCACGCACGCACACACCCACCCACACACCCACACCCACACACACACACACAAGCCATTGATATTCAAAGTAAAAGTCTGACTCAATCAAACGGGAGAACGCTCTGAACAGCGAACCTCGTGTCTGCCTTTTTGAGATGCAGCACAGGGTTTTTGGGATAGACAGAGGCTAGAATGAAAGATTTGTAGGAGAGCACGAGAAGAGAAGAGGAGAGGAGAGAAAAAAGTATTTTCTTTTTACTGAGCCCTCTTCCTGCGTCTCCTTTCATTCTGACGAGGCTGAAACACTCCTGTTTGATCAAACAAAACAGTGCTATCTAATCGCTGGAACCCAACGTCAAGTGATATCTTTGTTAAACAGGCAGCAGTGAGTGCCTGGCATGAAGCAGGGAGAAGAGGAGAGGGGAGGGGGTAAGAAAAAAAAACAATGTGATGCTCAGACTGCTCAGTATCAGCTGTGGAGAGAGAGAGAGAGAGAGAGAGAGAGAGAGAGAGAGAGAGAGAGAGAGAGAGAGAGAGAGAGAGAGAGAGAGAGAAGGCGAGAGTTGGCCAGTTGCCCCTGCCAGCCAGACAGCGAAGAAGGGAAAAAAGTTTTATTGAATGAAGGTGGAGACACTGATCTTTGCTTGGATAAGAAGAGCAAATGTTTCTCTCCCTCCCTCTCTCTGTGTGTGTGTGTATGTGTATGTGTATGTGTGTGTGTGTGTGTGTCATGTGCGTGCATGCGTCTCTCTCTCTCTCTCTCTCTCTCTCTCTCAGGGCCCAGACAAGTGAATGTGCCATGCAACTGCAACAAATCATAACTAGAGAGTTGTTGAGGAGTTATGGGCAAAACAGTTTGAATATCTGAAATACTTCTGGTGAGCGGTTCGGTAATCTTTGTGTGGCTGTTGTTCCATTTGTACCGGCAACAATGTTACAATGAATGCAGAGGAATGTGCTTTAATGATACCCAGTAAAATCCTCAGTGTTTATTTATCCACTTGTACACTGCCATATTTAAATGATCTGTGTACTGCTACAGTGACACATTATTAATGACTAATGTTGCACTGTAAGTACACACGAGCACACAGCATACAGGACCTCACACTCTGTGTAACAGAGACATACAGCAGACAGTAGACTATACATATCATTGTACATATATACACACTGAGCAGCAGGCATCATGGCAGCCAGGCATGAGGCCAAAACAGTGTACAAATAAAACAGACTGCACCCAGACAGGCCCCGCCCTCCATGCCATGTCCCCTGTTTCCTGCTCATTTTGTGCACTTTGCATTCTTAAATTTGATGATGCATCTTTCCTTTACTGAGTTTACTCAAAACATATTCTATGTGTTGTCTATTACCAGTGTGCTTTCTGTTTTATGACTTGCTTCCACCTAGTCTCGAATAGCCGAGATCGCTCAGAGATCTCTGCCTATAGGCGGAGAGCTCCGATAGTCTGGCTATGCGAGACTAGTTTCCACCTAATGTCCCCTTTGATGGTCTGGATTTTTGAAAGAAACATGCTCTGTTATAATTCAATATTTCACAAATCCAACGGCACCACCTACACAACCATAACATCACCAGACCATTGACACCACAAATCCACCTGTAGAAGAATCAAGTTACAATAGAAATAATGAGCTCGATAGAAACGGCAGAACATTATTCCTGTACTTGTGTTGTTGTCACGAATGAGAGGACAAACAATGATGAAGTGCACACACAAAGGGCAGATCTGGTAAAAGAGGCAGATAGACGTCTACCTATCTGAACACTCTATCTGTCAGACTGACTATCACACAGCCCCTGCTAATGGTAATGACACACAGTCAGGCACACACACACACACACACACACACACACACACACACACACACACACACACACACACACACACACACACACACACACACACACACACACACACACACACACACACACACACACACACACACACACACACACACACACACACACACACACACACACACACACACACACACACCCCTCCCCATCACTTGCATTGTGTTGAATGCACTCCTGTGTGTGACACACACACGGAGGGAAGAGAACCTGTGCATACCTAAGCTAGAAAGAGGGTCTCCACACAGCGCAGATCTCCGCCAGGCTGAGTGGCCTACCTAGGTTTGTGTAATGTTGCGTTTCCACTTCATAGTATCTATAGCATCGACTCTACCCTCCTTCTTTGCCAAAGTACTTGGTGAGAGAGGCAAACCTTGGCAAGTATGGTGTGTCGCATTGCATCAACCCAAAAGCATGTTGTTGTATGATGCATGCAGTTGCAGATAGATAGACCTTTATTGATCCCATGACAGATATTCTGTTTCCCTGGCAATTACGTCATAAAACACATAAACAGATCATAAAAACACAGCAGATAAGAAAAAATAGCACGCCAGATAAAAAGAAGATAAAAAATATAAGGTAAGATAAGGCCAAAAAAAGAGTCCTGCCTCAGCATGCTGCTGTGTCTCTACCCGAGAGACCTGGTTTCCATTACCAGGTACCAGGTACTTGGAGGTACTTTCTAAGAGAAGTAAGTTCTAAGCAGGCTGAGGCGACACCAAATGGTGATGTGTAACTTTGCTGACTGCTAATTGGTCAGAGAATCCTCAATAGTGAAGCAGCGACAGATTCATCGATGGATGGACGTGTCGTGACTCGTGAGTCACGAATTACGGTTATTGTTTTATTACTGTATATGTATTTTGGATCTTTTCAGTGAGGATGTCTTCTGTGTGTAATTAAATGGGTGTTTGCGCTAAGAGTGTACAGATTTGACCAAATGGACCCTTATAACATGCTGTCTTTTGTTTTTATATATTATAATCCATTGCACTCATAAATAATATAGCACATTGCAGATTTGCAGTGGGGTTTTGTAGAGTACGATTGTCTTTGTTTTGTTTCGGGGTTCAGGTAGCCTGTTTGTTTCTCACATAGCTAGTTTGGCTATTTGTTATTACATTTCTTATCAGTGTTTTTAGATAGAACACGGAGGACATTGCGGAGGGGGCGTCGCTTGAAGATGATCACCTCCGGGAGCAGGGGGAACTAAAGAAGTTGGGCCCTGTACAGTTGAAACAAAACAGAAAGTGGGTAGAGAAGAGTCGGGTAAAGATGATTAAAGACGAGGAATGCCGAAACTTCATATTGAAAAGTGACAAAAGTCATAACATGTGCAAGAGTCCCAATAGTTATTACTCTGTGGACCGGGCAGAACGCCTGGTAGTGGAGCAACCGTTGGCATCATTGTGCAGCTTCATGGCTATGGTCACGAAGGGCTGACCGAGTCGGTCTGTACGTAGTGGGAGGGTGAATCTGCGTACAAAGCCGGTACTCAGCCGCCACACTATTTCCATCTGGAGGGGGTGGGACCTGGGAGCAGTTGGCCAGGATAGCCACCAGCTTCTTCCTTATACTCACCTCCGCCATCATCTCTACACCATCCTGTTTGGCACTAACAACAGAGCTTGCCTTCTTCACGAGCTTGTCTGTTTCTGTCCCTTATGTTGATGTAACCCCCCCAGCAGTAGCTTCAAACTCCGGCCTATCTGTCTCTCTGTGTCTGGTGAGCGTGCATGCATGAACGTACGTTACAAGTGTGTGGATTACGTTGTCATGTTGTCATGTTACCTGGGCTTTAACTGAAGGAGTGTACGTTTCATGATGCGCACGAGTAGTATGTGCTGCAGTCTCTGTCTCTGTTTGTCTGTATTGCAGAGCTTGTGCAAGCACGTGACATACGTGTTGCAGTGTCTCTGTCACTCTCTTTTTTTTTCTTTTGTTTGGGCTTGTTATGCCTTTATTTAGAGAGGGATAGGGAAAGTAGGCTGACAGGAAATGGGGAGAGAGATGGGGGTGACACGCAGCATAGTCTGTCGGGAACGGAAGTCGAACCCGCGACACGCTGTCAGGCTGGCATTGCAGCCTAGGGGTGCCTGGACCGCCACGCTACGGCCCAGGCCGCCTCTGTCGCTCTCTGTCTGTATGTCGGCAGTGTGCATACACGTCATAGTTGACCGCAATCGCTATGGGTGCGTTCATAAATATCTCTGTGAATCTGCCAGCGTAGATGTGGCTCCCAGTGTCTTTTGACTTGAAGAAGACATGACATGAAGTCCAGCCTGACGCTTCTTCACCTTTCTAGCTTAATATAACAATAATGTCTGTAGAATGTATTCATACACTGTCATACGACATGTGTTGTGTGAGCAGGAAATAGCAGATCACTGTTGTGCCAGCAGTAGTTTCGTATATCTATTCCACAAATCCCCGAATGCTATATAGAGTCTGGAACAACACCTTCCGAAAGCCAAGAAAGGAAGCTACAAGAAGGCAGTTCGCCATTTCTGTTCACGAAAAGGTATAATTGAAAAGATCTCTAAAACATAGTATGAAATTCCCATTTCTGATAAGCAGCAAGCTATATCTGCTTTGACTACTACTAATTTGATTTACAGTAGGACAAATTTACGTGACCTTTGCACAGACTGTATGACGGAAGCATTTGAAAGTTGTGGGAGGCAACAGTCTGGCTTGAGAGACTATGCCAGCAGCAACACACCAGAAAGTGTGGACAATCACACAAATAGGATGTACTGCAAATAACTGTGTGTGTGTGTGTGTGTGTGTGTGTGTGTGTGTGTGTGTGTGTGTGTGTGTGTGTGTGTGTGTGTGTGTGTGTGTGTGTGTGTGTGTGTGGGCTGAATCCATGACGATGAATGCTTACACCTTAGGACTATATTTGTTTCCAGAAAGGAAAAAGATGGAAAGACAGAGAGAGAGAGGAAGGAAGAGAGAGAGGCCTTGACACGCTGCAAAGGGAGATGAAAGGCTATTTAATGCTCACTTCTAGCACCCCCCAAAAACCTGCTATTTTTAGACATGCTGTTTCTTTCATAACTACTCTCTCCGTTTTCGTTGAGCACATCAAGAAACCTGCAGCCCCAGCAAGGAGCTTGAAAGAGATGCAGTCCAAGCAGAGAGGAGCCAGTGTCACTCACTCAGGATAGAGAGAGAGAGAGAGAGAGAGAGAGAGAGAGAGAGAGAGAGAGAGAGAGAGAGAGAGAGAGAGAGAAAGAAAGAAAGAGATCATTTAGTTGGGAGCGTGTGGGTGCAAGAAATGCATGAGGTGTGTGTGTGTGTGTGTGTGTGTGTGTGTGTGTGTGTGTGTGTGTGTGTGTGTGTGTGTGTGTGTGTGTGTGTGTGTGTGTGTGTGTGTGGTGTGGTGTGGTGTGGGTGGCGGTGCGTGGCACAGGTCAACAGTAACAGATGCAGCAGATGTGACTGGATGCAGTGGTGGTTTCAAATCAAACAGACAGGATAGCAGTGGATGTACGGTACGGTAACAGCAGCAGCAGTGATTATGCGCTGTGGTTTTGCAGGCGCAGTGCAGAGCGGCCGCAGCCCTTTCAAGTATAGCTAACGTCTGTTCTCATCACATGAATACATGAGAGAATATCATCATTTCTCTCTGATTCTCTCTCTCTCTTTCTCTCTTACCTTGTCCATCTTTCTCTCTCCGATTCTCTCTTCCTTTCTTTCATTAAACATCCCCTCTCTTTTTTTGTATTTCTATCCCTCTCTCCCTTGTGTTTAATCTCTCTCTCTCTCTCTCTCTCTCTCTCTCTCTCGTTAATGACTGTGTGGGAGAGTGGAGGATCTCTGCTCTGCGCTGTTCTCTTCTTCACATGGAATCGCAAGCATGACGGAGAGGGAGGAAGGGAGGGAGGGAGGTGGGGAGAGAAGGAAGGGAGGACGGAGGGAGGGAGGTAGGAGAGAAAGGAGGGAGTGAGGGCATAGAGGAAGAGGAGGTGATAGAGATGGTGGGTGGAGGGGTGATGATGGAGAGAGAGTGAGAGAGAGAAAGAGAGAGAGAGAGAGAGAGATGGTGGAAGGAGGCGTATATAGTGGTTGAAACAGACCAGTTAGACCAGTTAGTAAAGCGTGGGTTGCAGTCACAACAGAATGACCTCATTCATTTCCCGCCTGTCAATCACACACCGGATTTCATCATCACTGCCTGTGCACAGACTGACACACATGAGATATGGGCAAATAAGAAGCTGGCAATAAACAAGCACTAGCCTATATGAACAATACACCGCACACAGTAAAACCCTCTCTGATAGTGTGCTAATGGAACCAAATCAATTTGGTCACATTTGCACACTCTCGCACACTGGTTTCCACTGAACACGGGTCGAGAAAACAAGCCTTTGCGAAGTCACTTTGTGGTCACTGACAGTCTATTCACACTGGATCAGCTCTGTTCACATTATGTGCACCTTGTTTCTTCATACGCAATGACGAAATCGGGGACGTGACGGCCGAAGCCTCTTCATGACACAGGAACTGGTTAGACACCACCGACAGTCATCAGTGATTTACAACGTGTCAATCACACTGCTTGTTGTGTGCGTGTGTCACTGACCCGCTTTCATTGTCGCAGTCTAAGGACGACATGTAACAGGCCCGCCTGTTTTATGGTCTTTGTGTTGTTGTGAGATCATACACAGTGGAACCACGAGTGTCCATTTAACTACAAGAGAGTGTAAAAATGTACCCATGATGGTTCAGAGTTAAATGAACACCCTGCACTTTTCTGTGTAGGTTCCCATGGACCCTGTGAAAACATCAGGCGTTGTGTACTCGAGCACGCTGCTCACTGTCAGTAAAGATTTAGATTGGAGCCAGTAAAGACTCACACGCTGAGTGAGTGAGTGACTTTACCCAGGACTTGATTTATAAACTGTCAGTCAGCTGGCTGTTCTCACCCACCCTAGTGTGTCACAGACCTGAAATATGGGAACATACAGTATGTGTGCTGTTATGTTAAATAGAAGCAAAGACGTGTGACGACGCAGCCCTTGTCAAGTTCTATAGTGACAGGTTTGTGGTCATTCACTCTGTTATTATTATTACTATTACTATTATTATTATTTTGTATTCTTATCATTGTTATTAGTAGTAGTAGTAGTAGTAGTAGCATTATATTTTCCATAGTATGCAATACAAAATATCAGGACTTGTCTTGTACACTGAAAATTCTTCAACAACACTCACCACTCACTGTTAGCAAGCCGCGGTTGAAACTCTAGATTAAGTGACTTCACTTGACTTGTTTTATAGTCTGCCAATCAAACTGGATGTTCTCAAGTAGGCTACTGTAATTGCTGTCTGAGTGTGGTGTGAAGTGTGTGAATAAGTACATACAGTAAAGTAAGTTGGTTTGAGACCGTTTGAGCAAGCGAATTTCAGTGGTTGTGGTAATGTGGTCAATTGTCAATGATCCCTACTCACTGTCAAGACATTTACACATGCACACCTTAAAAGCCTGAAATAATTTACAAGCTGTCAATCACACTGGGTGTCCTCGTGTACTGAAATGTGACAAATGCTGGACCTCGTTGCCTCCTGAGCAGAAGAATGTCTGCTGGAAATTCATGCTTAGCTTACTACGTGGCAATCACTCATTCTACATCAATAAGAAAGTAAGTGGTTTATTGTCGGTATCGGCCAAGCAACAAGGGCGTCAATCGCCTTTACAATGCACTACACACCGGGGAGATGGATTGCTGAGGTGGAGTGCCTCACATACCATCAGATCCCAGTACTTATCTATCTTATCTTAATTGCCCAAGCTGTGCTACTCATAGACTGAGTTGACAGAACCTTATAATTCAAAGGTGAGTACCAACAGAGCTACCTATGCACAATAAATCAATACTATCAGGGCTAAAATCACAAGAGCTTTTCATGACAGTGATGAAGGCACCTTTACTTACTTAAAAAATATGTTTCAATGAATTGGGCCCACAACTCCTCCACAAATCTCAACAGTTAACTTGAGGCATCACAAACCAGACTCCTTTATACAAGCTCACCATACGGATCTGTCCTACACTCACCTACTCAGGGGACAGATGTGTTACTGGGCTTATCATTTGTCACTCATGTTCAACAGCTCCCGATCTGTCAGATGTTGGTGACAAAATGGGCAGGTACTGTAAACACCTTTCTCTGCCACCTGCCTCCACAAGTCTGTCTGCACATACTGTACATTGTGTATACAGTATGTCACCAAGATACCAGAGTGAAGTTGAACATATTGTATTATTGCACACACATTTTTACACTCTCAGAGTTAAAATAACACTTCTGCAGTGCACATACCACACACAAAACAAACTGTGCTATGTGTGTGGTATGTCCTTTTACTGTCACTGACTAAACTAAACACTTCTAGCATGATTCATAGATTTTGAAGCCGTTCGCTTAGCCTGGCATTGCCAGACCAATTCACAAAGGTGAATTATTCTGTAATTTTTTTATGTCCAAGTAGCGTGATCAACAAGCCTGGCATTGCAAACCACAGAGTAAATGAAAGCTGAGCTTGCAGATTGGTCAGGTTCCCAGGCTACTGTTAGCTATGACTATAGCCATTTTATTTAGGTACAGTAAAATAAATGTACCATTTACTTGTACCAGACAATACATGTCTCTGTGTTCACACCAGCAGCGACAAACCAACAGGCTACAAAGTAACAGTTTTTAATGGACGCCAGCGACATGAAGATACAAACTGACGCCCGAATCTTATCACTGCGTGACAAGAGACAAAGTTGAGCTGGCTTCAACTTTTTTTTCAATGCTCCAATGACGCAGTGAACTGTCAATCAATAATGTTTTTGTTTCACAATTTCCACTCCTCTTTTCTCTCCACACAATTCCTGCTTGTAATGAGGAAAAACAAATTATTGCCGTCAGCCAGTTTCTTGTTCTTTTTAGCCCTACCCTTTATATTTTCAGGAACATTGACATGTCACATGTCAATGTCAGATGTCAATGTTCCCACACATGGAGGCACGCTTTATGACCTCAACGAGTGTGTGGAGCAATACTTCAACTGCAACTTGGCGATAGTGTAACTGACCATGCTTGGTCGTTTTGTAGCTTTTTATTTTCGCCACTAGTGTGAACGCAGCATCCCACTACTAGTTATACCAACAACAAATATTATTCTTGGACATTAAAGTGATTGTAATTCTGACTATATTTGGTCAAATGGCTTTGAATTGTCACTGTCTTCAAAATTCAACTATTTCAGGATGGCTTGATTGATCTTCCTAATAGTGACTTGAACAAAGCAGCCTCCATCACTGGGAACATCAAAGTCAAATCTAATGAGTAGATCAACAAATCACGTTGTGTTTTTCCAAATAAAGTTTTGTTGAAGGAGTGAGATATCCATCATTTAGGGATGATTACAAGGTGCATACTGTGACAACATGATTGACAACTGAACTGATGGAGTTAAAACTATATGTTTTGTGGACCAGATTGATATGATCTAGAAATATCGATCTAACCAGTCAAATTAATATAGTGATGTCTTTTTGGGCCTGTCCTTCTTGCCTGTCTTTTAAACATGCTTTTTGTAACTCCTCTACTATACTTTCTCTACCAAGGCCATGTAGCTGGCTCCATATTTGCTATCTGGTGCCGGCTCCATATGTTTCCAATCAGTAAAAACATGTCTTGGTCAACGCTTTGTGATTAAATGTCAAATGACCTGTATCTGTGTAAGATAACCTGTATAACCGGGATATTGTCACTAATTTACTCTGTCAGCTGTCACCCTGTCACAGATAAACCTGCCACATGTCCTATGATATCGAAGGAATAACTTGGTTCCAAACTTGTTTTGGAACCAAAAGTTGTACACAAGGACACTATAAGATGAACAACAACTTATTATGATGACACCCTGATGTCTGACAGCTCATCAGATATGATCTGACGTCTGAGGGTCTTAACCAATCGTTAGGATTCACCTTATATCTGATGTCCGGACTCCAACTTGTGTATAAATACTATTGCCTGTATTTGTAATATCAGGGAGATATTTTTGCTGTACGGTGCCTCATGAATTGATTCTTTCTCTAATTTGAGAACCGGCCTGTGTCTGTCTTTGATTTAGTCTCATCCTTTTTACACTGGGTTTTTCAGTTTTAATTAACATAGAGTAGGATATACGACCCTTTATCAACTCTATTAACAACATAATAAAAATCAAATTAAAAGTTCTAATTTGATGAATTTAAACACTTTCAATGATCAACAGTAGGGGTACAGTAGGGGTAGTGATAAAGTTCTTCAAGATGGATATATTGAGGGTTGGAATAGAACTATTTAAATACTTAAAGGGCAAGACCACTTTGGTAGAGGTTTGGGTTGTGTATTTACCTTGCCATGATGTAACTCCAAAGGTGGACAAGAAATTAAAAATAATTGCTCCATTGATTAGAAATTGATAATTCTAAATTTGCTCCTCATTGACTTACATTGTACGGTAAAACAGCTCTCAAAGTCACTCTTTTAGCACCTAAACAAACGCAAACAAAGTTGATTCAGACAATATAGAACATCACCAAACCCAGTACTGTTTTTTTTAAATATAAAAATGTTAACTTCCTGTTGATTTTGCAATTTTTATTAAGAAGAAAACCCGGACTGGATTCGCGGATCCGGATCCGGATCTTCAAATAATAAAATCAGCAGGAAGTTAACATTTTTATTAAAAAAACAAACAGTACTGGGTTTGGTGATGTTCTATATTGTCTGAATCAGCTTTGTTCGTGTTCGTTTACGTGCTAAATAAGTGACTTTCAGAGCTGTTTTACCGTACAATGTAAGTCAATGAGGAGCAAATTTAGAATTATCAATTTCTCAACAATGGAGGAATTATTTTTTATTTCTTGTCCACCTTTGGAGTTACATCATGGCAAGGTAAATACACAACCCAAACCTCTACCAAAGTGGTCTTACCCTTTAAGTCCTAATTTAGTCGTATGAGGAAAAGTTTAAATCTCTATTTAAAAAAAAGAATTGCACCTGCCATGCCCAAAATACGGATGCCAGTTTTAAAGTGATTAAATATACGATACGATACGATATGAGATGATATGATCGAATACAATACAGTACAATATACTTTGTCTGCATGGGGAAATTGGTCTTGTACTCAAATGCTGCACACATTTTGTTTAAATCCTAAATCATTTT
>NC_137621.1:35446335-35541335 GCF_963280865.1 Gymnoscopelus braueri | reverse complement strand
TGTATTGTGTATGTGTGTGTCCGTGGGGGGTGATCTGAGAGTGTTTTTCTTCTTGTATCAGTCTGAGGCTACGAGGGCCAGCAGTGAAAACAGGCGTTAACAGAGAGGAGCTTTCTCCACGTCTATCCCCCCTCTCTCTGAAACAAGGGGCAAATCCATGTTTGACACATGAGGGCCTAAATGTTACACTTTAGATATCAATAATGACAAACTGATTACCTCCGGAGGAGTTTTCCTCTCTCAGCAGACAGATTGTGACATTTGAAAGAATGCATCTTCATCTAATCTCTGGTTAAACTACAATTAGCATTCATCAACTCTATTCAATTTGGATTGTTCGTTCTCCAGGATAAAACACAATTGATGTATTTTTAAAAAAATCATAATTTAGTGTTATTACTGTAACTGCCAAGATAGTGTCCGTCTCTGGGTATCATTTCAATCCATACATATGTTCTACTTTTTAACCAACCAGCTATTTTTCTTATCCACATTTCCTGAAAATGCTGTAATTGTACTTTGCCCTCTACTGTCCTGTCCTCAAGCCAGAAAGGACAGATTAGATATTGTGTATTGATCTTATTGATCAGCAGTGCTGCTCAATTGATTTACTTAGCCAGTAGGATGAAAAAACACCTGCAATAGATTTGTAGCGATTTTCGCTCCTTAAACCCACATTTTTACTTCATTGTTAGAACTCACTGAAATTAACTGGGTTTGTACATCATGCCATGTTTTTTTCTCTCTTTTTTTTCAGTTGAAAGTCATCATACTTGCCCTTCACTTCACCACCAGCAAGTAAAAGCAACAGCATTAACCCTTTTAACCTCTTAAACCCTACAGTATACTTCGTTGACAGAGGTCTGACAATGTGTCGCAACACATCACGTTGTGAGCTTCTAGATCTGCTATATCTTTTAGAACATTCACCTATAACCGACAAGCCCAGAATATGGATGCTGGGGTGTGATTAAGAATTCAAAATTTGCTGCATTACACAAAATGTAATTGAGAATGTGTGTGTGTTTTTTTGTTTTTGTTTGCATGCATGAAACGCTCACGTGCATGTCTCCAGGGAGCTGAGAGCACAGGGTGAGTCATTTGTCTTTATAAAGCATAATACGTACTTCCAGTGGATCCAATGTAGTTATTATTTTGTCACAAACTCTTAACCACTTTTCAGTAAAAAAAAAATATTCAAAATTCAAAGAAATTCACAAATAGTGAAAATAGCAGATCTACAAGCTCACATCTCATTGTGAGCTGTTAGATTGGCTATTTTTGCTACTTTTGCATTACACTTTAGTACGACGAAGTAGGGCATTAATTACAACTAGAAAAAGTGCTCCTCGGAGCACAGGTCTCCGCCAGGTCAGGTAAGTTATTGTGGCCTCCTGGTGGCGCTATAATAGGCCAATGTGAAAAGGGTGGCATTTCTTCCTCGGCCTAGTGGGAATGTGCGTGCAAATTTTCACGGAAATCGCACGCCGCGTTCATGATTTCATACATTTTGTTCAAAACGGACCAATCCTGCAAACTTTGGAAGTCAACCTTAGTCAATCAGGATGGAATATGAAATATCGGACAGATGCGTCTTGATCACATGACTATAGAGATACTGTGTACCGATTTGTGTGATGTTTGGATAAAATGTGATTAATATCCAAAAATGTATTTGACATAAGTCGGCCTCCTGGTGGCGCTGTAAAAAGCAGATGTGAAAAATGCAGTGCAGATGTTTTTCCTTGGCCTCTAGGGAGTAGGCGTGCAAAGTTTCACGCAGATCGGTGCAGTTATAGTTAAAAATGCAAATCGGCCTGTTATAGCGCCACCATGAGGCTGATGTGAAAAGTTTTAAGTGCCATTTCTTCCTCGGCCTAGTGGGAATGTGCGTGTGCAATTTTATGCAAATGGCAAGCTGCGTTCATGATTTGAGGCAGTTTGTTCAAAACGGACCAATCCTGCAAACTTTGGATGGTAACCTTAGCCAATGAGGATGGAATATGGGAAATCGGACAGATCAGGGTTGATCACATGACTATAGAGATACTGTGTACCGATTTGCATGAGGTTTGGTTAAAAACTGTAGGAGTAATGGGAAAAAATGGGTTTTGCACAAATCGGCCTCCTGGTGGCGCTATAACAGGCCCATGTGAAAAATTTGAGGCAGAGGTTCTGAATTGGCATCCAGGGAGTGTGTGTGCACAGTTTCGCAGCGACCGGGCCTACGGTGCCGGAGATTTGGTGGTAACACACAGACAGGACGGACGGACGGACACACGGACGGACACACGGACGGACGGACGGACAGGGGCGAAAACATACTCTCTCGCCATGCCTTTCGGCCTGGCGGAGACAATAATTAAAACATAAAACAGATGACAGGCTGTTGTAGGGAACAAGCCTGTGATTTTAGTGTGATGTCATCATAACTCCCATGAATAAACATGCTCACTACCAAGCCGTCTAAAAGTCTAAAATAATTTATACCCCTGTAAAATGTAGGCCTAATATTCATTATCTGAAGCCTAGGAAGAAATCTCGTACATAATGATCATTAGAATACATTCAATGAAATCAGTTATACGTGTGTTGTGTCAGTGTGTAATGGCTTTATTTTATATATATTTTTTTTTAAACAAAACGTTTTTAGTTACAAAATTAAAGCTCTACATTCTCTGATAATCATTGCTGTAAACTAGAGTGTTTGTCCAGTAACAGTGGCCTACCGTTCCATATCAAATTGTCTGTCAGTCTGGTTGGCACTTATCCCAGCCTGGATCCTTGCTCATTTATACTGAATTACGACCACCACCAGGTAATGATTTATCCCCCCCCCCCCCTTATCTGGATATACAGCAATTATAAACCCAACTGTTCATATTGAAGTGACCCTGCAGTAGCTCTTAGCTCAAACAGCTGTGAGATGTTACCAGCCTTACCTCCAGTTAAGCATGGGTCAGCCGTGTCAATATTTTCCCATATCTAGCAGCATTGTCTCCATTATTTACCTTCCCACTGCCCCCCTTTGGGAGCAGCATTCCTCCTCCATCTTAAGTTGGCTCCCAGATCACTTAAGCCACTGACCATATGTCATAACTCTGAGCAGGATTAGGCACATTCTTCCACTTTATGGGCTCAGTGGTGGGAAAATACATGCCTGGGGGTTGGACCGCTACCGGGGCTATTGAAGGAATATTCACCTTGGATCAGGAGAGATCTGGAGGTTATTTAAGGGTTGTTTGGAAAGTAATAACAATAATTGATACTGGTGTATGACTAAACAAAAGATATTTATCTAGATATGTCTGTCTGTCTGTCTACTGAAGTAGAGTATGAAAAGATTCCTGTTCATTCCATCTGTGCAAATATTTTAAACAATTAATAAGTATCCCATTTGATTTCAATAACACATATTTTGAAATGGGGCCAATTAATTCAAAAACAAAGCTTCCTGCAGCTTATTCTGGCATGAATTTACTGTAGGCCTATACATAATCTACAAAGGCAATGCAGCCTTATTAATTCAAGCCCTTGGAACATGCATACATGGTTATGCAGTACAGTGCAGTTGATGCACAGTGCTGGGATGATAATGGCATGATCGTTCACAAAAAAAAAAAAACTCTACAAAATCTCTCCATTCATTTTTAAATGAATGTGTGTGAGGAGATAAAATAGGCAGATTAACTTCCAGCATCTTTTTAATTACATCTTTACTGGTGATAGATCATTATAGACTTGGCTGCCATTTGTAAATTTAGCATATTTGCCATTTGCTAAAAAACAATGTATATCATACAGTATCTCTTATTGTCAGCACCCTTAGAATCCAAGCACGACTGCGAAGTAACTGATACAGTGTGATATTGTGTGATATAACTCAACACAATCATAACACTGATTATATGAAATATAATACCCAGTACTGTTACCAGTAGAGAACAACAATACAATGTTAATTCCTCCATATTTTACAGATACTCCAAGACATGAGAAGACAAGTCTAAGATATCGTAACAATGGCATGATTAAAAGAATTATAAATCATTGAAAAGTATCCCTGATCTTCTATATGTAAACTCTGAAGGCCGAGAAAACTGTCTCCAAGATGGCCAGAGTCATTAGGGAATCCTTAGACGTACCATACATACTGTAGATCATTATCTTACAGATCTTGTACTGTGACACGTTGTGAGCTTGTAGAAGGGCTATTTTCGGCACATGACACCACCACTGATTTAGTAATAAAGACATTAGCATGAACATTATTGAAAACAAAAGTATTGCCGTTTATTCCCTCCTATCTCCCATGGCTGTTACCACACCAGTCGCTATAAATCAGCGAGAGCATCCAACATGGTCTCTCATAACGTTAAAGGGGGACAGTCCAACTAAGTAAATTAGACCTATGGGGACCGCAGGAGAAAGATCCACTTTTCAAGCCCCAATAATGACTGCCACAGTAACGATTTCAGCAGCAGGGAGCAATAACAAGACAAACTCCTCCATAAAGCAAATCATGCAGCAGCATTCAAATATCACACAACCTTTTATGTACAACCTTCAAAGCAGGGAGGGGAATCAATGTCATATATTATGCATATTGTGGATGAGTAAGATAGGAAGCTGTGTTCTGCTCTACAAATGTGCAAATGTTTGACCCTTCAATCCTGCAGATGAGTTTAGGTTAGTTTAGATTTGTCTCGCTAGCTGCACAAGGACAAGCCAAAAATGAGACTACATTTTGTGC
The DNA here is from genome assembly GCF_963280865.1 of Gymnoscopelus braueri. Lineage (NCBI taxonomy): Eukaryota > Metazoa > Chordata > Actinopteri > Myctophiformes > Myctophidae > Gymnoscopelus > Gymnoscopelus braueri. The sequence goes on along the minus strand of NC_137621.1, from coordinate 35,536,582 downwards.
AGGAGAGATTTAAACACAGTTTATATTGACACACATGGTTCAGGTACAATGTCGGACATACAATAGACAGGACAATACTGTATATACAGTAAATTACTTACATTCTGTCCATATCTATTGTAAAATGTATGTAGATCCTTTGTTTTTGTCCTTTTGCACAAGTTCCTGCTCTGTTACTGAGTATGACAATTTATTCATAGTTTTCCTGTAAACCCCTACAGACTTATTTAGTCTCCCATGCACACTTTGTGTTTCTTTGTTTCTCCTCCCTCACCCCCCTTTTACCATATCATACTGTATTATGTGTCACTCTCACCCACTCCCCCTTCCTTGAACATGCTAACCGCTTACCTTAAATAGCACAAGGAATAGTTAGTTAGTTACATACATCAGACCTTGTGTCTTTGAAAAATGCATGTACATTACACATGCTAAACCTACAAAATGTATACAAAGAAACCCAAACTTAGCCAAGCAGAAAGTTTGGAAAGCTACAAGTGAAAACACTGATTGAATAATGAGACTTATAACTTGATGCACTTCTACATGGTTTCACTTCTTATATAGATGCATTCTCACAATTAAGTAGCAAACCAAGTCCAAGATTACACACTTGTGGAAAGGGGACACTTGAGCCTAACACAGCACTTTGCCACACAACCCTTCCAACAAGTGTCTCTCCACACAATCACAAAAAAAAGTATTGGCACTGGCATAATCACATAGTTTATCTACAAGCATTCCTGCTCATTCCTTCATTTAGCTTGGAGAAATAAACATAATAAACCTAAGACCAGATAAAATGCTCAGAATGAGTAAAAGCAGCAAAGAATCCAAGACATGTGGTGTTAAATGGAGATGGATAAGCTAGCAGTGGGCGCACAGACCGGATATGTGACAGTCTTTAAATTCTTGTAGTGCTGACTGCTGAGTGCTCATCTCTCCGCCTCAGGGGACGTGCTTGCTATTACTGTACCTTCAAAGACACATGCATTCACGCACGCACGCACGCACACACGCACACACACACACACACACACACACACACACACACACGTTTGTATTACTATACTTGTGTGAGAAAATCAACATTTTACGAAGGTAATTTTGATGTGCCCTCCTAAAGCCTGAGTTAAATTTACTGTAGTTGCGCACGGGTATCACACACTGAAGATAGCCGATCTTCAAGCTCACAGTATATTTGCTATTTTTGGTGCATGACACTGGCATGCAACTAAGTATAAATCAGGCAAAACTCCCAACGCCACCCACTAAACCTAACCTCTAAATGCCTAATCCTGACCTAATCCAAACCAGATTTTGTACTAAAGCAACTGTAAGGCAACTCTAAAAATACATATACGTAATATATATATATTTTTTCTTCTTCTTTATTTTTTACCAAAAACAACAATTTCTCTTGTGATGACCAGGTAAATTGTTCTCACAATGTCTATTTCAATAATTCTACTATACTTGTGGGGACATCTGGCCCTCACAAGTATAGTGCACACACACTTACACATGTGCGTGCACACGCATATTATATTATATTAATATTATTATCTTAAATTTCCGATTCTTTATTTTACGTCACTTGTTTACGCATTTGTTTTTATTCCTTAATATTAGCTGTATCAGTCTACTCCTACCTGTTCTTGTTCTGTGTTTCATGCTACCTTTGCTGCTATGACAACTGAATTTCACTAGCGGTATCATGAAAGGTTGGGCGTCTGTCTGTCTCTGTCTGTCTGTCTCCGTCTCTCTCTCTCTCTCTCCATCCATACATCCATCACAACAAACAATCACATGTGCAACATTGATTTTCTACACAGTCAACACAACATAGAGGCGGTCTCAGGAGGGACACTGATAGAAATGATTAACAATGGTATAAATAGTAGCAGATAAGCTTAACGGAAATCTATATGTGCGCTGATGTAAAGAGTGTTTATATGTTGCACTCTGGTTGAGGAGCTGGGGAAAGGAAGCTGGTGGTTGCCATGGAAACAGCAGCAGAGGTGGTCCTATAGTTTGGTGGATATTGAACTTTTAATGTACACTTTTTAAAGGCAAAAGGCAGGGCAGGGCTTTTTGCAGGCCAAATGGTTTACTTTAAATATCTATCTATTTATCTATCTGTTTACTTTAAATATCTATCTACCTATTTATCTATCTGTTTAAACAGTGTAAGCAGTCCATCTCATTTAGTAATTTTCGAGTATAGCCAGAAAGAGTGTCATCAGCAATTTCAGATCAGAGAGTCATCAGCGAAAGCACAACCAAATTACTGCCTCCCTAGGACCCAACCTAGTGAAAATCTACAAGCTCACAAAACGTCGCAGATCATCTATTTTTACACCTAAGTTATTTTATTTTTAATGTATTGAATTTCTTAGATTTATTTTATTACTTATGAAATGATTTAGAAAAATATGCTATTGGAATAATATTAAGTAAAAACAAAATCTAGGAAATGAAAAATAAAGGGATATTTACTTGCGGCACATAAATGGGTCCCGACCCACTGTTAGGGGACCACTGGTGTAAGCTTCTTCATCAACTCACAGGAGTTATGCAAGGAGAAATCAGTGAGCAGGTCCGCCCTGTGTGTTCAGTGTTGCTGTTGACATGATACAAAGCCTGCTGCTACGCTCCATTTAGCACAGATTACTGAAGCCGGGGAACACACAGTGGCAAAGCAAATAAATACTTGACGACACGGCTGATCCAAGCAGAACTGTTTCCCAACAACCCTGAACCTGTTTGGAAACCTTACTGCTTTCGTTTGCTTTTACTTTATTTAAATAATGCATGTGCTAAAAACACACTGATGACAACTATCAATTATTTTCTTAGAGATTGTACCGATAATTATTTTGATTAATTGAATAGTCGATAAGCATGTTTTATATATATCTAGTATATACAGTGTATACATTTATATTCACCATCTGGTGTCTCAATCACCTCCTAAAAACAAGTCATTTAATGCACCAAGTTGCCAAATTATGTTAAGTGTAATTAATTAGGTAGATAGATCAACTAATACAGATTTTTTAAAAATAATAATTATCTATTTATAATCGACAAGTCTGATTAACCCCTTAAGCCTTATTTTCTTTCATTTGTCATGCAACAGTGTTGCACAAAATACAATATAATAAATTCAATCGTTTAGTTCGATTAACTTTTGTACCCCAAGTGAGCATGTTCAAATAGAGCAGGACATGAATGAGCCACACAGTGTGTTTGACTTTATTTAGACAGGCAGTAGGAAAGCTGAGAGGGAGACAGTGGAGGAGAAAAGGCTCTGGTGGGCTTCAGTCCCAGGCCAGACAGGGAGACAGGGATCTTAACCACCACACAGTCACTGGGACTGCATGGGCGCCTTAATGCCTGTCACTGGTTGAGCTGGTGGCAAGATATCTCACACACACACACAATCTTATGAAGGCATGCACACCCACACACGCGCACAAGCGCATACATATTCGTCCAATGCACATATGCCTATATGCACATATCCTTATACAAGAACACACTCACACACACACACGCACGCACGCACGCACACACACACACACACACACACACACACACACACACACACACACACACACACACACACACACACACACACACACACACACACACACACACACACACACACACACACACACACACACACACACACACACACACACACACACACACACACACACAACCATCAGCTTGCATGAATGTCTCATTCTCACAGTGTACAGGCCGGATCCCATCATCAGCTCAAAGCTGGGTCAGAACCTTGGTATCATCTATCATGTGCCAGCACGGCAGCCAGACCCATCCAGAGACTCTAATAACACCTCCGTGGGCCTGGGTCTGTAGTGGGTCGGCCTGGCTGGATGAAGTAGGCTTGAACTGGGGCTGGAGGTTACCGCGCTCACACTCACTGGGGTTTAGTCTTTATATGTCTGCGGGCTTTCACTGACTCTACTCCGCCCACTCTTACTTAATATATATGTCTGTGGTTTTGTGTGCGTGCGCGCGTGTGCGCATCAATGTGTGCATACGTGCATGCACTCTGTTGAGCTATCTGTGTTTGGAATCAGAAAGACTGGGGTATTTCTATATGTCTGTGGTTTTTCTGGGTATTCTTTTTCTGCTCTCGTCTCTGGATTTGTCTCGGTTTGCCTTGTCTGTCTGTCTGTCTGTCTGTCTGTCTGCATGTATGCATGTATGTATGTACCTGATATCTTAAAGGTGCTGAAATAAAAATTATTGGTTAAAACAACACGTTATATATTCGGATAGCATATATATATTCTCTTCAATTTCTCCTGAATGGATGAAATTGGTATCCCGACCTGAAAATATATTTTCTGTTTACTAAAGAACTGGAGAGACGGAGAGAACACTGTTACTGAACAAACACTCTACAGCAAGGATTACTAATGGGAATAATTAACCTGTATTTTATCACTTATACTCCCTTTAAGGACTGTAGTTCCACAATATGTCTCGGTCAGTTGGCCTAGGGTCTCACCCCTACCAACTCAGATTAACAAGAGAAGTTAGAAAAGGGCAGAGGCAGATTATACATAAATATACAGACATATTCAGTTCACACAAGAAGGTTGGAGACACACATTTTTCAAGTTTTTCTTTTCTGCTTATATAGGTGGATGCAGGTATATATATACCTATATACCTGTATCTAAGTATGTCTTCACATATTAGTATGCATGTAGATATATCAATGTCTTTGAATGAATGAATGTTATTTCTTTTGTTTTGTTTGTTTTTGCTTTCATTTGATCTCATTTCTTCTATTTATTTGCATCACTTGGTGAATATATATAATTAGAGGTTCGGGCCCTCACACATACAGTATGTCACACCGCCAATCCGACCTATATTTTTGAGTCATAGTCTTGGGGGCTTTGTCAGAGTATCCGTCGTACCTGTCTGTCTGGGTCCCTTTTTTGCCCATATATGGAGATCTCGGTATGTGTCTGTCTACCTATGTCCCTTATGCCCATATATGGAGATTTCTGTATCTGTCAGTCATTGCCCATATATGGAGATCCATGATGTCATTAGTATATGCCCATACCCTGTATATTGACATGCCCATTTATGGGCATAGTGGTGGCACACAAAAAAGAAAACAATAATGTAAATAAAACAAGACCAGGAGACCTGGTTCTGCCAGACCCAGAATGAAGTCCAGAATTGAGAGTACAGTGGTTGATGAGCTTTACTTAATTACATACTTGTGACATAATAATGATGTCATGAATAGTTCGTGACGAAAGGGGACGAAAGGGGCACAGACTTTTTTGGCTGGGGCCGGGGGACAAAGTGACCATGCCCATGTATGGAGAAAACAGATACAAAGCCTCATGTAAGCCCGACCCCTTGGGTCTGGCAACAATGATAAATGAATGCAATAAAGGTGTGAAAATGAAATATGAACATAACATAAACGCACACTTTTCAGAAAGAGTGCATGGAACTCACCATGTCTCGAATTCCCCCCCTGTCTCAGTCTGTGGGAGTGTGTGTGTGTGTGTGTGTGTGTCTGTGTGTGTGTGTGTGTGTGTGTGTGTGTGTGTGTGTGTGTGTGTGTGCACGTGTGCGTGTGCGTGTCTCTCTCTGGCTTTGTGCACCTGTCAGTCATTATGTTGTATGACTGACTGTGTGTAGAGTCTACCACCGTATGAACCGATGAACTGTATGTCTCTGGTAGTTCTCACCCTCTCTTGTCTATATGTCTGTCTGTCACTAAAAATACAGAAATTGAAATTCAGCTACGTCCGCCCAGGTGCTGAATGGGAAGAGAGGCCATCTGGGAATCAGAAGGTCCCTGCGGGTCACCACCTGGTCCACCCTGGTCTATGTGTCCTAGTGTTCCTTAATAGTGCCCTATGCTGCTACCTAGATACAATTCACATATGTGCAAAAAGGTGACAAAAATACCCCAAATGGTATTATCTGGTCTTTGTCTGCCTGTCTTGGTCAATGTCAGTCTCTCTGCCTCTCTGCATCTGTCCACGACTCCAGTAGTGTCAAACTATCAAACTGAGTGAAAAGCAGGATTCACAAACATTCTTTGAGTGACTTCAAAGTCCTCTCCCTCTCTCTCTGCCTCTCTTTCCCTCCCTCCCTCCCTACCGCTCTCTATCTTTTTCTTTTAGATCTCTCATTGTTTTCATTGAGTTGACAGGGTCTCTCTTTATGTTATATACCGTTGTCAGCAGAGCTATATTGCAGTCCGGCCTTCATTGCTGCTGCCTCTGCAGTTAAACATGGTTTTCTATGTCTGGACGGTGGTTTTGTTCCAGTACGACAACCTCCACTGTTTTTTCGCCCGTGCCCAAATACCTCGTGTTATGACAGCTAAAAGCAGAGAGCATAATTATCCAAGCATAGTAACATGAGTGTTTCTGTGGGGGCGAGAGGGCCCTGTATAAACACACACACACATAATTTTTAAATAGAGCGCATCCAAAATAGAAGACCACGAACAAGCAGCAGTAATATAAGGAGCTTGGCGAGCACTTCACTGAGATGTAATGATGCAGGGAAAGAAAGGTTGGAGATTTGAGATTGAAAAACCAAAATAAAAGCCCCTCCCTTAACTCGTTTCAAGTTTGAATTTGTATTCAACTTGAGCCAGCCATTTTAGAAAAAAATAATCTGTACACTGGCAAAATCACTTTCCAGTAAAATGGCTTTATTCCAGAGTTTTAGTGTGGACAAGTCTTGCAAGTGCACAATACCAGCTAAATGCTTCAAGGAAATCTCCCCAATGCATCTGGTGTCTGTGTTGTGTGCAACAACAAGATACATGCAATTATGATTTCACATACTATAATGCAATTGCAAACGCACATGCAGGGCTTATTGCACTGCGGCAATAAGCCGTGGTGGAGAGTGCCCGTTTTGTAGCACGGGCAGCGACGTTGAAGCCTCCCGCTTGCTCCATTTCGCGCCCGCCGGAAAAGGAGCGGGCGTGTTAGAGGTTTCGGATGCTATGCGGCCCTCGCATTTAGAGTTACGCGGCCCTCACACCTAAGTCGCACCGCCGATCTGACCAATATGTCTGAGTCATAGCGTTGGGGGCTTTGTCAGAGTAGTTATTGTACCCGTCTGTGTCCCTTTTATGCCATATATGAACATCTCTGTATCTGTCAGTCCTTGTCCCTTTTATGCCCATTTATGGAGATCCCTGATTTCATTAGTATATGTCCATATAATGGAATGCCCATATATGGGCATATTGGTTGGATCGGCGGTTCTGGATATCCAAACTGATATCCAAACTCCCTCGAGTCCTTGCCGCTGCGCACGCCGAGTTTGAAGTCCGTCGGTCCCCTATATGCACATGACCATATATAGGCATAGCTGTCGGATCTGTGGCTTTGGACAACCGGATCACTTTATCTGTCAGTCCTTGTCCCTTTTATGTGCATATATGGAGAACGCTGATGTCATCAGTACATGCCCATATGGGCATGCCCCCTTTTATGCCTATAATATGGAGCTGACTCATTTGTTTGCGCCCGATGCCATGACGACGCATTGTGGTTAGACAACACACTCCATATTTGGGCGTAGCTGCATTGGGAACTCCTTGTATGGTTAGGGCTGAGACATAGTGACATGAGCGTGACGACGTAGTGACATGAGCGTGACGACGTGGTCCACCAGCAAGCCCGCCCGCCAATTTTAATGTATATATATTATTTATTTTTTTATTCTTTCACATAATGATATATGCATAATGGCTTAAGTACTGAAAGTAACATATCAGAAAGTAATGAAAGTCATGCACTTTGTACAGCGGGTTTCATTAAGTACCAGCAGAGTGGACCTACATTCTGTCCAATAGGATAGGTTAATACAGAGATCCCCTACACTTCAGAAGATTGCATTTTTCCTTGCCCTGGTCAGTGCCCTCCAATATCACGGTCTGCATTCTCAAGATAGGCGATTGTTTTCACAGGAGTTCCTCTGCTCCAGACAGGCCAGTATTACTTGTCTCCAGGCCCTCTCTAAGGCGCTGAGCCCAGGCTTCTGAAACACGATTAAGGTCCCACACACTAATCCTTCTCAACCCCGACCCCTTCATCAGACCCCCCCCCCTTCCCCCCTCCGTTACAGCCAGAGTTGGAATAGAATAGAATATATTATTGATCATGTGCCTTTAGACTCAAAATAAATGAATAATCAAACACCCCAAAACAAGATACAAGGACAAATTAACAGATCGTATTCCAGATTCATATACCATCATATATTTATAGTACATGAAGAGAAATCTGGTAGGAAAATCGGTCAAATTCAGGTCAAGACTTCAAAACGTGTTTGTTCTGCATTTGGTCCTAACTCACGGTAGCAGTGAGATTCTTGGCGCAGAGGCCTCGTGTGTTTTCACAACTGCTCAGCTAAGCACGTGGAACTGACTCCCTGCCCCTGCCCCCGTCCAACGTTCATCGCCAAGACAAAAAGGATCTTTCAGGAGGGCTGTTTGTCTCGGTTCTACCCTGCTGTATTACATTTCAATCCTGGTGGATCAACTGGAGGAACTGACGACTGGTCTTCAAAGACAGGCCCCCACCCTCCTTCACCCAAGTGTGAGTCTGAGCTGAATGAGTTTAGCTGCAACCATTGTGCAGCACAGACGTGTCTGTCTGTCTCACAGGTTGAGAATCAAAAGCACTTTAGGTTACTCTCTACCACCAGCAAGATGTTCACCTGCTGGTTACAATCATGTGCCATCCTCCAGCCATTCAATTGCCTCTGCCCAGCAATCTGTTCTAACAAACCACAAACCTGTATAGAATGTGTTACACGTGATACATAGAAAGGTGCGCCCAGTAGAGTGCAAATCTCTGCCAGGAGGCATACCCTAGTAATAATATTTATACTGTCTGACGAAATGTCAAACTGCATCTCTCTGTCCGTTTGTCTGTTTGTCTGTCTGTCTGTCTGTCTCTGACAAATTGTGCAATATAACTGAACATGTTCTTTGATGTGGTGTCGGGTATATGGCCCACACAAACGAGTTTCTCACCAGGAAGTGGTACTTAAATCAGGAATATTAGAAATGTGTATGCAACACAAATTACTTATTAAAAACAGAAAACGGGATGGTGTCGTGGAAAGACTCAATAGAAGTTGTGGTTTGGTGGCATAATGATTTTATTATACTGTATGTCTCCTCTCAGCTTCTTCCTCACAAATCTGAAATAGCCCTGTAGGTACTGTACAGGCCACTCACTTAGAGAAAACTTTCCAAAAAGCACATGAATGCCCACAAGTCGTGTGATCCACTTCCTCACTCTCAGAAAACAATCATTCGATTAGCGCAATATGTCGACACCTGTGTCGACACCCGCGACACAGGTGTATGTCGCGCGTGTGCTTGTGTGTGTGTGTGTGGGGGGGGGGGGGGGGAGACAGGCATATACAGTACTGCAAAACACAGGGCCAAACAGAATCTCTGACTGATAATGAACTGCGTATAACACACTCACTGTACAAATACAGTATCAGAAACACCTACCCGATAAAGTTCAGTGGCAGCTTCTTTTGCATCGTCAATGCCTATTTTTCACAAGGCTTACAGGTCCTACAGGTCTCCCATTCTTCATTTACATATTTCCCTTCATGACTGCTTGACTGCATGAATGCTTTCAGGTGAAATCAATAAGACATCACAGCTCTCACCTGAATTCATTTGAACATTCTGGTTCATGGATACAGCAGGTGGTGCTACTGTTGAGTAAACTCGGTAAAGGCGCGTGGCTGTGTCTATAACCATACAGTACTGTATATGTTTTTCTGTGTGTGTGTGTGTGTGTGTGTGTGTGTGTGTGTGTGTGTGTGTGTGTGTGTGTGTGTGTGTGTGTGTGTGTGTGTGTGTGTATCTGTGTCAGAGTGTGTGTACTGTATGCGTGCATGTGTGTTAAGTGCACATAGGCCCCTGTTATCCATGTTTGTATTGGGCAGGGTAGGGTGTGTATGTGTGTGTGCACGTTGTGTGTGTACGTGCGTGCGTGCGTGTGTAAATACAGTAAAGTGTGCTGTGCGGTCTACTGACATTTACTCTCTGCCAGTAACATATTGAGTTTATACTCAAAACACAAAACACAAATGTGCACATCCACAAACAGTATCATATAAGCACTCATGCTGTTAAACAGTCTCCCCAGCCTACCTGCCCAGCCATCCAGCGACCTACCTGCCTAGCCATCCAGCTACATACCTGCCCAGCCATCCAGCGACCTACCTGCCTAGCCATCCAGCTACCTACCTGCCCAGCCATCCAGCTACCTGCCCAGCCATCCAGCTACCTGCCCAGACACCTAGCTACCTGCTGAGGCTTGAGGGTGTACAGGTACACAGCATTTAGTGTAGAAAGAATTACAACCACACGTCTGCAGCACAAGAAGAAGCAACTTGTTTCAGTTACTCCTCCAGGGTATGGGAACCAAATGAAATCACTACCGATGTCAATCACACACACACACGCACTGATGCACGCGCACTGACGCGCTCACACACGCACACGCACACACACACACACACACACACACACACACACACACACACACACACACACACACAGGCCCAGCTGCTGGCCTGGGGCCTGTGTTGACATTCCCCCGGCAGGTGTCAAATACCAACGATGAGAAATAATTAACAGACCAGCAAGCATGGCATCGTCTGATGGGTTCTAGACATGCTGCATTGTCGGCTTGGATGGTTCTGAGAGCCTTTAGCAACTGTTAGTTTAGCTGAGCATAACTGGGCTGAGTTCTGTGTAGTTTAGTGTAGTTTATGTTAACATAGAACCAAAATGGAAACAAGCCCTCAGGGCTTTTTGTGTTATCCTTTTAGCCTTATTGTATAACTGTACCTCTCAAATCAATCAATCAAAACTTCGGATTCATTTAATTTAGTTAATGTAGCTTAGTGTACTGATTTGAGCTTAAGTTAGACTTGAGTAGGCCTACAGTTTGGACAAGTGCAGTTTAGTTGAGCTTAGTGTTGGGTAAGTGAACTAGAGTTGAATGTATTGTATTAGTTGATTGGACATTGAACAACATCAAGTTTGACATGCACATTTCTGATCTTTACAGACCCGAACTCATTTGTACAACACTCAAGCAACACACTTCATGTGACATCAATCAAGTGGTTAACACCTCTGACTACTTACCCTGAGCTGGCATAGGGTCAAATCCCACCAGTGCCCCAATTTCCATGTCTCCATCTCAGCTTTCTTCCTGACTGAATAAAAAAATAAAATAAAAAAGGGAATCGACTGGCCATGTAGCTTATAAGAAAAGAAAAGACTGTGTATATACAGTACATAGGCCTACAGCCTACACGTTTAAAACTGCACATTACACTTATGACTTACACTTAGTAAAATACTTAAGATAAATACAAGCTGTCAGAATGCTAACTAAAGCCAATTACATATTTTACATGTCTGTGCCCGTTTGCCTTTGTAAGCATAATGATGCCCTGCCCTTTGGCAGCGTGTACTGTAGTTGCTTTTGTGTTTTTTTTTTTACCCAAACAAAATAATACGATTAAATAACTTTTTAAATTGCACTCCACCACCAACACCACTGTGCCAGCACACAAATATACCCAGACGACACCCAACTACGGCCCCCACTCCCCCTCGCTCAGCTGCACAGGCCTGCGACCAAAATGAATTTCTCTGGGAGTTGGGTAAGTCACTGAGACAATATGTCACTTTACTTCTGCGTTGTGGCTTGGCAGGAGCAGCGCTGTGGGGAGGTGTAGAAGAAACACCTCACCTCAGAGATATCTGGCCCCCACCGGTAGGTAAACGGTTATTGATGTCTTCTCCTTGGCGTCTGAGTGTTGCTCAACATCCTTGGGGTCATGGGAAATCAAACAACGGGCTGTTGTTTTCCATTTAAGATACTTCAGATACTTTGCTCAGCGTAATTAAGTGTTCATCTTCGTGGTGTGAATGTGTGTAATTTTTAATATGGCGCCCAACAAAGGAATGGGGGCAGGGAGGTGAAGAGTTGAGGTGAGGGTTAGAGGGGTGTTCATGGGTGCAAGGCAGAATGTTTAATTTATCTCTGCTGGAGATAAGGCAGAGGAATTGTTTCTTTTACTAGAGCTCCTCTCTCCGCTCAGATCTTCTTCTTGCCTCTTCTTTTTTGGGATTAGCCTGGATATATAGTACTCCTCACACCACCCTTGTGCACACAATGACTATTTTCTCTACACTTTCAATAGCATTCTGAAGAGATACTAAAGTCCATGTACAGCAGGCTGAATATCTCCACAGGCACACCAACCCTCATCCTTTGCGGTGAGGAGGAAGAGGAGGGGGTTGGAGTTAGGTGGTGGTATGTGTGTGGTGTAGGGGGTGGGGATGGGGATGGGGACATTATTGCTTCCAACCCCAAAAGATAATAATATGAGCATGTTGCCCAGAGCCAGTTTCCTGCGGCATGTGTTGAACTGATGACCCCATCGTTCAATAATTATATCATGAGGTCATGGAGAGATGGAACAGAGAGGGAAAAAACACGCAGAGAATCCTGTTGGATCCTATATTAGTGTCACAGTATAGATCTGTTGAGCTTGTGTCTGTATTAAAAGACCATGTTTAACCAATACTTGACATTATTGCTGACGATTTTCCAAACCATACCATACTTTGTTTTATTTTCGAGGAGGCCATTTGATTCCAGTCATTAGTTTGCACTGAATTGGAAAGTTTAGCTGAGAATCCCTGGAGAAAAAATTGATTTACTAACATTGCAATGATGTTTAGCCAATATTAACCAAATTATTCAGGCAGTATAAAGGAAATAAAGGAGTTCTATGCTGGAATTGGTACCCCCGCGACCCAACTCCGGATAAGCAGTTGAAGATGGATGGACGGATGGATTCAGGCTTATGTTTATGTTTGTATGACTATGTAGGAAATGTAAAAATAAATATAAAAATAAAGCTCGGGAAAATGCTCAATATTTATGTACGATTGCAAAGCTGCGAACAGACAATAACATTATTGATGACGGTACAGGGTACTGTGTGATGCTTTAAACTTTAAAGGGACATGTCTGCTTGTCCTGCCGAAAGAGACTGACAGGCCATTTCAACAGGTCACTGGAATGTGAATTTGTACGCTCCATACCTTACTGGAGCTTGGCAGTCTAGCTGACAGTTTTAAATGTTTTCACATATATAGAATATGATATGACAGATATGCTGGGAATGTATGCAACTGTATGAATACCTAAGGTCCACACTCAGCAAATCTTTCCTGTATAATAAACAGGCCACAAATGCAAGCTAGAACTAGTTTATTGTGTCATCGGGGACTGCATTCATGTATTTAATGAATTCAGGACCGCTGCGCAAACCACACATACAGCTAAACTCCATATTACTTTGCATTGGAGATAACCAAGGCACAGATCAGAATGAATGCCCATTCTGTGATATCTTATCAAAAGTAAGAGAGTGGATTCTCTATCGCAGTTTTTTCAGGAGGATGGAATTCATGGCATGGTTCATGTGATACTACTTGCTGCGGAGAACACTGTGCTTGTTTTTGTAACGGGTGTTGTGGCATGCAGCCTGTTCATTTTGATACAAATCAACTTTCGTAATGCTTTTTACGAAAGTTTCCTATCGGTGTGCAGGTCAGAACTCGGTCAAACAGTATGTATGTAGCAGGAGTAGCAGTCGTACACGATAAAAGTATCAAACTCTCTGAGTTAAATTAACACTATGGACTTTACTGTGTTCTTCGTTCTAATCTGCTGGAAGCATTAGAGATGGGGGCGGGGGGTTGCAATAAGGAAATTGTACGTGGTGAAAATAATGTATTTGAAAGTGAATCTAGTATAATTATCTGAGATGGCCAACTTATATGACTACTAGAAGTGTGCAGAGGCAATAAACCCCACCCATTGGGCTCCAAGAAAACGAACAATAAAAAAAAAAATTGACCCAGGTCTGATGTAAACACACACACACACACACACACACACACACACACACACACACACACACACACACACACACACACACACACACACACACACACACACACACACACACACACACACACACACACACACACACACACACACACACACACACACACACACACACACACACCGAGGTAAGAGGCATACATCACTGAGCTCTGTTTTACCAGCCGACACTCAAAAAGACCACGCCACCTTTAAGTCATCGGAATTGATAATGGTCCAATTAAAAGATGAAATAAATCAATCGCTGGACGCTCGCACCACATGAGAGGCACTGCCGCAGAGACTTTGCAGTAATTGCATCTGTATGTGGAGGCGCAGGGGCCTGCTCCGCGGAGCCCCTAAAGAAGCCACATGAAGAGGGGGCCATTACGCAGACAGGCGCTTTGCCGTCAATGGAATGATTCATGAAGGGTAATATATGGAAAACGCTGGCTCCTTCACTCGTCAAAACCAGACGTAGTACGATCTATGGCGCTCGCTGAATGGGAAGTTGTGTGTTATGGAGAGGATGGGTTGAGGGAGGGGAGAGAGAGAGAGAGAGAGAGAGAGAGAGAGAGAGAGAGAGAGAGAGAGAGAGAGAGAGAGAGAGGGGCAGATATATAGAGAGAAAGAAAAAAGACCCCATGTATAGAAGGCAGAGAAAGAAAGGTAGAGGGAGGCAGCGCAAGAGACAGAGGAAGTAATATACCTGTATGTATTTATGCATGTGTATACAGTACTGTATATTAGACAGAGAGAGGAGAGAAAACAAAGACAGAGACAGAGAAAGAGACTTACAGGAAAAGTGAGGAGAGATAGTGAGTGATGAGAGACAGAGTGAGAAATAGATGTAGGAGAGAAAAACTGTTTTTCTTTTTTACCCCGACAGCTCATTTGGTGTTTTGAAAGGGCCCTGACGGATCAAACGTGCACAAAATACATACATAAGCACCAAACCTCAATAATATCCTCCTCTCTCGCTATTAGTTAAAGATTCCTACTCCTAAACCGAAAAGACAAACAGCAGTTAGAGAGAGAGGGGGAGGGGGGCTAAAGACAGAGATATATTATGGCAGAAAAAAAACATGTATATTTTAAATAGGACGATGAAAAACTACTTCAAATGGGAAGTGCCCCCCCCCCATCCCATTGACCCACACTCAAACACTCCTGGAATAACTTCTAAAGAGGACAGATTATTTTTCACCACCACAACCTGGTCAGAGGCCCCATTGGTAGAATAAAAAATGACTTGTGGCACTTCGAGTAAGCAACCAATTTGTTAGTTCTTTGGTATTGTCAATGCCGTGAGTTTACAGTACAGAATCAGCAGTGAATTTAGCTTTTATATAACTTCAGATGATATAAAGCGTCCATATTGCAGCACTGTGTAATTGTGTCTCCTCCTCCCAAGAGGTAGTACATTAATAACAATGTATCAGAAAACTGCTTCCTGATGGCTTAAATCTCCCCTGAGTTTGACGGGGTAGATGGAGATACTGTCCGAGTCTTCGTGCAAGCTCAACTTTGACAAACAGCAGGCTAGTAACAGTCTGTGGACTTCCTCATTATATAATAGGAATGGAGAGGTGTTGAACAGTACGTGGTGGTGGTGGTGGTGATGGGAGGGCACAAGGTAGTAGAAACATGCTGGGACACCGAAACCTACAGTATGTTTCTGATGCTGAAAAAACATAATTGCCCCCACTTTTTTTCTTCTTTTTCTAATGCCCAGATTTTTTATGTCCCCCTTTTAATGCCCAGAAAGTTAATGCCCCCTTTGGACAAACATATGAGCTTGGAGCAAGTCATTAGTCAATCGTTAAGGTTAGCCAGTCCAGTGCCAATTGGTGTAAAGTACATTCTCTTTTCAAGATTTCATTAATGCACCAACTTTCTTACGGAACATAGAGGCCCACCTTGTTTTTAGACAATAAATTGTTAACGCCCCCTTTTCACAACTCTTAAAAATGGCCAATCCTGGCATGCATCTTTCTACAGTATGCCGATGCTGAGGTTAAGTAAGGCCCACGCATGCTACCAAATGAGGTGGTCACCCTATCACCTTTTAGGTGATAGAGAGAGCTCTCTCTATCACCACCGCGGTGATAAGGTGATAAGGTGACCACCGAATATGGTAGCATGTGCCCCCCTACCCCACCCACCACTGCCGGTGAACTGTGTCTTCATCTGAAGTAGGCTGCATTAATTTTTGTAAAAGTGTTTAATTTTAATTCTATTCAAAGAAGACCGATATCCTAGGAGACTGGCAGGCAGTTAGACAACAATAAATTGACACTAGCTGTGTCACAAAGCTAGTCCCTAGAAGGAGGATCTCGTACCTAGAAATAGGGACAAGCACGCAGACAAAAAGACAATCAGTTAGTGTACAAATCAGCCACTTCACTGAAACAGACGATATACAATCAATCAACGCGTTGCGATTGTTTGCTTGTAGATCGTCTATTTTCAGTGTGCGACACTGTTGCGGCGCAACCCAGTAGACATTAAGCAATACAGACAGACAACCAGGTAGGCAGGCAGTCATGCAGGTAGACAGGCAGGCCATTATTATTCCCAGAGCAAGGAGTGATGATCAGTAATTATGTTTTTTTTGACCAGGAGAAGGCTGTCTGTAAGCGTTTCTCCTCTGCTGACAGCTCATTAATCTCCCGCCGCTCACAGCCAGGCAGCATGGAGTAAAAACCTGTTCCAACAACCTGCATACATACCTGAGAGATGACAAAAACACTAACTCTATTGGCAAGCCTGCTTACTATCTCCTTGCCCCCCCCCCCCCCCCCCCGACACACACACACACACACACACACACACACACACACACACACACACACACACACACGCACATGCACACACACTCTAGATTTAGACTGGATAAGGCAACTCCCAGTTTCAAGGATGTGAAACCGACAGGATTGAAGCAGACTAGTTGGTAACTTTCTTTCCCTCCTTTCCCTCTCTCTCTCTCTCTCTGCTTTTTGACAAGGCAGGTAATCCTGATATTGGGGAGGGGAGTTGTCCACCCCATGCCGTGAAAGAAAGTACATAGGTAGGTGGTTCTACATACATACACACATGCAAACATCAAAGTCCCCGTTTAGTGCAAATAAATGTGTCTGAGATCCAACCACCATGTATCAATCAAGCATTTTTGCACTTATCCTTGATAGAGTGAAATTCAACAACAATACCTTTCAGTGCTGTCACATCCCCCTGCGCCCCCTTTTTTTGAAGTGCCACTTATTCCCCCCCCCCTTTCTCCCAATTTAGTTGTTATTCCAATTGCCTTATTCCCTACACACTTGTGTAATCTTGTCACTGCTGCCCCTGCATGCTTCACCTGCCAGTGAGAAGCCTTACTGGAAGTACAGCGTGTGTGGAGGAACACCCTATTCCCCGCAGACACTGACAGGCGCCTTGCCAGCCCGTAGTCACTGGTGTAGCGACAACGATTGCCCTCCCCACCAGGCTTCCCGCCTGTAAACAAGGCCAATTGTGATATCGCAAGGATGCCCGGCCAAGCTGTAGGCACCGCAGAAGAGTTGAACTCCAAGTTTCTGCGGTTGTGGGCACGAACTTTAGACCTGCACCACTGAAGTGCCAAAATTCAAACATTTGTTTTTAGCTAGGAGTTGCCACCACACAGCCAGTATAAGCCACTCTTCTCACTGGCTTATACCAGTGAGAAGCCACTCTTCTCGCTTGTTTAGTTGTTTATAGTCGTATGGTGGTGTTGCTCGCCGAAAACATTGGTTCTACAAGCTCACAACGTTTTGCATCGGGACACGTTGTGAGCTAGTAGAGCTTGTATTTGCAGCACACAACACCGCCGTACGACGCAGTATAAATCAGGCTTGACCATCACAGTGTTCCTCCAATAGAGTCAACCACAGAGTGTCCATATAGGCCCCACAAAGACTGCTGTTGATCCAGCGAGGGTTCATTACCAGCATTGTGTTCCAGCAGCAGTGAAACAATGCTCACTTGGCTGGATGATGGCTCGCTGTAAACAGGGCAGACACGCGAACATACTTAACTGCCTGTTGGACAAAGCTACTGGATGCTTCCCAGTCATTGTTAGCTCTCCCACAGAGAGCAGCATGAGGTGGTCAAACAAAACAACTAATATCTGTATGTTTTTGTTTTACACGTTTCACAAGTTTCAGGAGGTTTTTTTTTTCTTTCTTTCTTTCTGCTTGACGCCAGTGTGTTTTTGAAAATATACAATGGGGATTTAGTGGGGTTTTAATGGTCGTGAATCAGCAAGCACATACAGTATGAACATCTAGGCTAAATTAGACAAAGCAAAATTAACCAAAAGTGCGGTTACGTGTTTTGCTTCACCCTGGTTTAGTGTTTGTGTGTGTGTGTGTGTGTGTGTGTGGGCGGGCACGTGTGCATGTGTGTGTGTAGGCGTGTGCCTGCGTGCGTGCACATTAAATTATACCTAATAAAATCTTTTAATTGCGTTTTATTACAGACAGTAGTGAGTTTTCTACCCTGACAGCCTCAGCTGCCTGTCATTCCATCCAGGTCTGTAGAATCCTTTAGAAGACAAACTTATCATTTGACTGCAGCACCCAGGAAGTGGGGCGACATGAGCAAAATAACCCTTTTTTATGCTGACCCCCTCCCTTTCTCTCCTCCAAGGGCCTGGAGGGAAGCAGAGCGGGAAAGCTGAGATTGGCAGGGTGCTGCCGCATAATGATGCCAATTCGTTTCAATTAAACAGCTCCGTTATTATTGTTAAATAGTTAGAGTGGCGTCTGGGCGATTAACGCGCTACCAGACTGCGGACTGCGGGAGACAAATTAAAAAGTCCCGTCACCCCAGCCTCGGCTGTCGCAGTCTCCTCGTTCGCACACCGCCTGGAGAGTATAAAGAACCCATAACTGTATAGTGCTTAAAGTACCAACTGAATGCGATTGCGGAGCAGACGTTGGCATGTTGCATTCTGGGCGTTTAGCTGACGCCCTCGTCCTGGAGAAGCTTGCAGGTAAAGGGGGGTTCAGTGTCCTGCTCAGGACATGTGGGCTGTTGATGGGCTTCAGTTATGAGAATTCT
Organism: Gymnoscopelus braueri; assembly: GCF_963280865.1. NCBI lineage: Eukaryota > Metazoa > Chordata > Actinopteri > Myctophiformes > Myctophidae > Gymnoscopelus > Gymnoscopelus braueri. Next base: position 35,517,440 of record NC_137621.1, on the reverse strand, counting down.
GAGTCTCTCTACATACCGAGTCTGACTGGGATGGTGTAAATGCCTTCTCGTTTCCTGCCCTGTGAAACTATGCTTCATTGGCTGATGATTTTCACCCCGTCTAATAATGCTGTTATTCAGGATACCAAATGCAGTATTTGCAACGTAAGATGTGAATAAGTCCCTTTAATAGGTTGTCCACCATCAAGCCACCCCTCCGGTTAGGTTTTTATTTTAATTTTTATTATGTCTGCTTGGCACCACAAAGTATGTCCAATCCCGCCTGTCTCTCTGACAGGGAGGAGAGGAGAAGTGGAGAAGGAGGACTGTCGGACAGAGAAGAGGAGGACATGGTGAAAGGGGAGGGGGGAGATTAGAGAGAGAGAGAGATGAGAAAAAGTAGTTGGATGGAGAGAAGATGTGGAGGTAAAGGGGGTTTGGAGAAAACGTGAGGAGGAAGGGGCAGAGGGGATGTGATGGAGCAAATCACATAACAAGGCAGCAGGGAGGTGAAGACACATGGGCAGTTGATGGAACTTTACTGAACGACAAATTTCATTTATGAAACACCACTTTGGCACCACTAGGGGGGCAGATGAAGGGAGAGGATGGACAAACTGAAAGGAGGGAGTCGAGGGAGGATGATGATAATGATGGACAGGATGAGGAAGAAAAAGAAAGAACCAACGCAAGATTTCAGATTTTCAGATGCTAATTTCAATTCATTCCTCCGACTTGCTAGACGTGATTCAACTGCTGTGTGACTCATAGACCAATTCCACACTAATGATGTCTGATGAACAATTCATCGTTGCAGTAGACTGAGAGGAATAAAAAACAACTTTGCAGTACATATTGAACTAGTTTTAGCATTATTTTATGTGATTGTGTTTTTCAGCCTATAACATTTTTAAGTTTTGCACCAGAATGTTCCAAAAAATAAAATGTACTCCTGCTACTGTAGGAACTTTCCCTATAAACACTGACATTTTAAGGGCAGAACTATCTGTATTATCCTGACTGAAATACAATTTAAAAATACATTATTCATTCATCATTCATTTATTATTAAATAAATGTATAGCTTCTTGGAATGAAGCCTTTCATATGTCAGATTTAAAAAGCTCATTTTAAAGATTTTTTTTGGCTGAGTGATTGTTAATAGGTCCTGGCATAAGTTTTGACAGTGTACAAAGTAAAATCTGGACTGTTAATTTAACTCTGAGAACGAAAGGATGACGATAAGGGCAAATTATTTTGCTCTCAAAGTTAAAGTAACACTCCACACTTTATTGTGTGCTTTGTAACTGTTTCCTTATTCTCTCCCCTGTAGCCCTCAACACAATCCATACTATATGTCAGTTTAAAGGTTGCCAGTTACAGTACACCAGATTGACAGCTTGGGCAAAAATGCTCTAAGCAGTGTATTGAGAGAGAGAGAGTCCTGGCATGTTTCCAAGTGATACACTTTTGGCAATCAAAGCTGAAAAACTTAATCTATTTATGGCTCATGCTAATCCCAATACTTATGCCTCGTTTAACCTCCTGGCAGGGATGCTCCTGCTTGTTTTCAGAATGTGTTCATTATCTTCACTCTCTGCCAAGTTTCTGTTTTCTTAAAAATATCGTAACTCCAATGCAATAACTTATTGAGACATAAAAAATAATAATATATGTTTCAGCAGCTGAACTGCCTTCAGGGTTGATCTACCTGGATAAAAGTTTGATTGAGGTTTAATACACAGTGTAATCAATCACAGGAACTATAGTAATCACAGGAAGTTTGTATTTTTCGACCAAGAGGCGAAAGGTTTTGTGATAGTAAACATAGGATAATACTGAGAAGAGGAACATACTGATACATACTGTATCCAAGCAAGTTGTGTTGAATTTACAGTAGTTAAGTTTAGATACTAGTATAAAAACAAAAGTATAGATACAGTTTGTTATTAGGCTTAGGTAGGGAATTAGCGATAAGTGGAATATTCCTCTGGGATAGGTGAGTACAGCCGGAGATTGGCACATACAACAAGGATATATGTACAAGCAAGGATAGGTAGAGTAGAACCAGGTAGAGGTAGAGTAAATCAAACCAGGGATTAGAACAGTATGTACAGTCAGGGGCAGGTAACCAGGGATTAGAACAGTACAGTCAGAGACAGGTAAGTAACCAACCAGGGATTAGTACAGTATGTCCAATCAGGGACAGTATGTACAATAGAGAGTCAGTGAAACAATGAGAGCTTGTGATTGAGCTTCAGCTAGTAAATTAGTGATGGACAGATTCCTTTGGGGCCAGCAGTGGAAGCATGCCAGAGTGAAACCTTCTGAATACTCCTGTGTGCAAGCGCTGTTGGTGTGTTGGTGTTGGTGGAAAAAAGAAGTGTTTTATGTCCCAGTAAAAGGAGGTTTACAGCACACTAACTGGGTGTGTATTTATATCTATAAAAAAAAACTAGAGGAGGACTGAGAGGCCCGAGTCTGTTTTTAACAGAGAAATGTACACATGCGCTTTTTCAAAATTATCATATAAAGTAAATGGGTGCAGTAACAAAGTCTCCTCTTTAAGACTGCGTGGAACAAACGCACACCCTTAAGTGTTACGCTGGAATGGAATAGAATAGAAGTGGCAGCTCAGACTATAAGAGAATAATTATGTTTGGCTCTCTTTTCAGCTGTCAGAAGTTACCGGGTAACTGCTTGTTTGAGAGGATAAACGAGAAATTCAACAACGACTACTGTACAACTGTATGCATGACATCTACTGTATAATGGGTAATGCTACAGTATAGAGAAGCTATACTATCCAAGTTTAGGGACAGAGGGGTAAGATGGAGGATAAACAGGCCTAAATTGGTCTGGGCAAACAACAGCCTTGTGGTGAAGATACCCACAGCAAATGCCGCTTCTGTTCCCCGAAACCAGAGTAAAAATGCTCACGGCTGCTTGTCGTGTAAAGTATATAGCGCTCTTATTCAGGATGCTGACCATATGTTTTGCAGAAGCCTGCATGTGTGTGTGTGTGTGTTTGTGTGAGTGTGTATGTTGGTCCATGTGGGCAGCGTGTTATTCTGGTTTTAGGGAGCTATAACTGGACACCAATTCAGAGAGCTACTTACCGTAACCTCCGACCAAGACATTGGCTCCTATTTACTGGCCTCAACCCACTCGTACTGCTGCCCTGCCATAGAACCAAACGCAGTAGAATGGATGCTCGTTGATGCCTCAGTGACATCTGTCTTGGCAGTTGGCAGATACAGGATGACCCATTTAGAGGCAAGCATCCTTTCATCCTGTGGACAGAAAATGACACAGAATGTTGGACACCACTGCTTCTAGAATGTCCAGTGAGATGGGCTCTTCACCATGGTGATATACTGTGATTGTATTTGTTATTTTTCACTTCTTTTGTTTTTTATTGTATCCTAATGTCATTTTATAATGTGTTTCCTTTGCTTGATGTTTTGGGTAAAGCACATTGAATTGCCTTGTTGTTGAAATGTACTATAGAAATACACTTCCCTTGCTTTGCCTAGTGTCTCTCAATGACTGATGCTGTTCAGCGATACTCATTTCCGCAGTGATATTGAAAATTACATTTGTGAAGCACTTTTCTTTACAACGTTGCATGGTGCTATTATATGAAAGTGAAAAAAACAACCCAGCCCTATTAAAGCAAAGACTTGCCCTGTTGATTCCATTAACGCTCATAGTGTTGTTGGGCCCACTCAGCACAAATTCATTAATTATATTGAACACCCAACAAACACATTATCCCTAGCACTCGGGCATAATACGAACAATAACACGTTCTTAGTTAAATGCAAGCCTACAAAAAAATGAGCTCTCAATTTTTGTGCCTTAATAGAATATACATAGTTTACCAATCAGATACAGTATACTGACACTACATTAAAGAAATATTCCATGTCAGCCATCTAATGGAAAAGGGACTTTTACACACACACACACACACACACACACACACACACACACACACACACACACACACACACACACACACACACACACACACACACACACACACACACACACACACACACACACACACACACACACACACACACACACACCTTATCTTATACTAAATGTAGGATTGTTGGATTCTACTCTGGCCCATAGTTGAAGTTAGTACGCTAATTGATCATTAATTATATTTATTTATTGTCAAAGCAAAGTGAGGATTAGGACCCAAATTTGGACAGTAATTTCATTGCATCCTTGCTGATGTCAAAGAGCAACAGTTTGAAAAGGAACACTACAGAGTATAAGGTAAATTAATAGATTAGAAACAGAAACGTCCACTATGGTTACCAACACCGTATACAGAACTAAAGTGGAATTTATATACAGAATAAAATAGACTTCTACGGTGTGTGTGAACTGAAACAGGGAATGTCCAATCTACAGTAGCCAACCACGTTCTGTGTGCATCCTGAATTCCTGCAGGGATGTTCAGCCACATCTGGCTGTCTTTCTTGGTCTCTCTGTTCCTCCTACCCCCATTTTTAGCCTCCGAGACGACACACCAATACACCAACACAGCACACATCAACACACCAGCACACGCCATACCAACTCAGCACACATCAACACACCAGCACACCGCCATACCAACACAGCACTCATCAACACACCAGCACACCGCCATACCAACACAGCACTCATCAACACACCAACAACACTAACACCACACATCAACACACCAACACACCAGCACACTAACACACCGCCATACCGACACAGCACTCAACTACACACAAGCACATCAACACACCACACATCAACACACCAACAACATTAACACCACACATCAACACACTAACACACCAGCACACTAACACACCAACACACCAGCACACCAGCACACCACACATCATGGGGACAGTATAATCTTCATATGGGGGGTCTGATGGCATGCACCGGCTCTGAAAGGTACAGTAATGACTTAACTAGATGGTGTGTGTAGATGATTTGTTTGTTTTGTTTTACATTTGGTTTTGGTGTTTTGTTGATTGTGTCCTGTGCTTTATTTTGTATGATGTCTGTTTTTGATAAAGAAAAAAAAACAAAGAAAAAAAAGAAGAAAAAAAAACACTGAGATGTCATTTCTGTTTACCAATTGTCTTAATAAATATTCTAATTAATTAGAAGAAAAAACACCACAAGTTCCAGCCAGGTCAATAGCACAGCTCTAAAAGCTGAAATGCACTTCAGCAACACAAAATGTTAGCAAAATGTTGTTGGCTAAGCTCCGTTTCAATGTTCTTTCACACATACTCTCAGCAGAAGAGGAGTAAATACGCACTCTCCAGTTCTGGTGTGTCTTACTTTGGGAAGGAGTAAGAGAAAAAAATACATCTTGTCTGGAACCCATTTTTACAGTATTCATAAATCTCTAGTCTGTGTGTGCGTGCGCGTGCGTATGTGGGTGTGTGCTTGTGTGTGCTTGTGTGTGTGTGTGTGCGTGTGTGCATGTGCCCACGCGCACATTACCTGTTGTGTAGGTACCTGTTGTGTAGGTATGTGTCAGTTGTGGTAGGGCTTTGTACGACCATATGTGTGTGCGTGTGCATGTGTGCAAGGGCGCACACGCGTCTGAGCATGTGCACATGTGTATGTGTGTATGATTCGACACAGACATAGCTGTGATGACATAATGGCTTGTGCAGAACAAGTAGATCTGTATGACAGAACAGTAGGACCACCCACACACACAGGCCACTTTGCCAAATCATTGATAAGTGAGCTTGTTTTGTTCAGTTTAAAGAATGAATTTAAAATCCAAACAACTCATACTGTCTTCTTTACAGCATGGCTCTGTAGAAGGCTAGCCGTGTATAATTGGGTTGTTCTGGGTGTGTGTCTGTGTGTTCATTCAGAGCTTATCTAGCAAACTGCTGGAGATCAGTGCCACATTTCTTGTGCACACTGCCAGTAGGCCAACTTACTACCTCTATGCATGTTTTTGCATGTATGTTTTATATCTTTTTATATTTAACTTAAACCTTGCCCAAATTTAGCATCATGGCAAGGTCGCTACACAACCCAAACCTCTACCAAAGTGTCTTTGCACTTTAGGTCACAACATTCTAGTCTGTATGAAATGGAGCTACTTCTCTAACTACCCATGCAGTTTTAAGACTTTTGAATGAAGTGATCACAGTATGATGAGTGAGCAGGTGAGGGGGGTTTGCTTAGCCTGGCATTGCCAGACTGATGACGTGGATTCACTCACACGTTTCTGAGGAACGTGTGAGTGAGTACACATCATCAGTCTGGCAATGCCAGGCTAGGTTTGCTGCCTTGCTAGAGGACACATGGCTGCTGAAGCACACATTGGGGCTCTTGTAGGGTGTTGAACCGATGGGATTTCAGCGATGGGCCAGAGTAGGATCTAAAGCCATAATACACGCTCCATCTAACATTCAGACTTTTTCCTGACAGGGTAGGTGATAACTACAAAATGAACTTCAGATGGGCGGACTCAGAGAACTTTTTTCTGACGCTCCTGCACCCCTAGATGTTCTGTCTGAACTAGTTTGGACAAAGTCGTTGTTGGTCAGGAGCAGTGGTGGACAGTAACGGAGTAAATGTACTTGAGTACAGATTCTGAGGATCTGCACTTTACTTGAGTATTAGATTTTTGAGCGGTGTAGCCGCTCCTATAAGTGGGGTTGGGAATTCGTCTTTCCCTGTACTGTGATTGGCTGACTCTATTCACACCCTTTTCGCCGTACCGTGATTGGCTGACTCTATTCAGACCCTTTGCTTTGATTGGCTAGCGAGACGCATGATGAAATAACCTATAAACAGCACCACACACTTCAAAATTTATATATATATTTTTTTAAAGTGAGCTTCCATCACTGTGATGACCACTGTTGTTTCTAAATAACACTGCTCACTTCACACTGGGTGTGATTTTTGGGCGGTGAAACCGCCCCTATATGTGAGGTTTGGACATCGACACCCATTGCACCCCCCCAACCCTGCGCTGTGATTGGCCACCAGTGTACCCCCCTAACCCTGCACCGTGATTGGCCAATCACAGTCTATTCAGGACTGTGATTGGCTAGTGAAACATGACACATGTGCATAGCCCTATAAATAGGACTATGCACTTTAAAAAAAACACATTTATGGTTTTTTTTAAGTTAGGGGTGTACAATGGTTGGTCCACAATATTAAGTGAACTTCCATCAATGTGATGACCACTGTGACCACACCGCCCACTTCACCCCCCTGATTTTTTTGATACGTATTACTCTTACTTGAGTACATTTCCAAGACAAATATTTTACTTTTAAATATTTCTAGGAAGGCTATAAAGTACTGAGTACTTTTAAGCCCACTCCACATCCACAACAATGTTTCGCCATGCATGTTGCAAGGAGTTGCAACATGCAACTACTTGCAACTGCTTGCAACCATTAACCCCGATGGCAGTTGCAAGGAGTTGCAACATGCAACTACTTGCAACTACTTGCAACCATTAACCCCAATGGCAGTTGCAAGGAGTTGCAACATGCAACTACTTGCAACTACTTGCAACCATTACCCCAATGGCAGTTGCAAGGAGTTGCATCGGTGCGGTTGACCTTAAAACAGTTTTGTTGCAAGGAGTTGCGACTAGTTGCATTGGTGCGGTTTGGCCTTTAGGTTGGCTGTTTTCTTTCTTCCCTAAAATGCAATCGGCCACACTTCTGCTCTCACACTAGCCGTGTTTCTGGCTTCCCCCTCCGCTCGCCTCTTTGTTACATCTTGTATGGGTGTATAGGAGAAAAAAGTATTTAGTTCTGGTTCCTCAGTCATTTCTATGTTTTTATAGGTGTTTCTGAAGGCTTTGTATAACATCTACAAGCAAGCACATCAGTGCATGCAGTGCAGGTGGTTTCAGAGAGTTACAGTACTTCTCTGAAACAAGAGTTACAAGGTCCTATAAATTCATTGTGAAAACATTACAGCAATTCATTGATATCAAAATTAAGAAATGTACTTCTACTTTTACTTTTACTTGTACTTTAAGTATTTTTCAAAGCATGTACTTTGGAATACTTAAGTATATTTAAAAACAATTACTTTTTTACTCTTACTTGAGTAACATTTTGACTGAGCTACTTTTACTTATAGTGGAGTGAATTTGACCAAGGAGTATCTGTACTCTTACTCAAGTACTGGGGTCGAGTACTTCGTCCACCTCTGGTCAGGAGTTGGGTGGGTGTGATTTATTGACTGTTGTTTCCGCATTCAGCCCAAGGCTTCATTCTGTGCTGCACTGCTGTAGGTGCTGTAGGAGTAGCACATTTCTGTATCAATTTTAACAAGCAGCAATACACACTAGCAGCATTACACGCTCCCACCCTACATTTAGCTGAAGATCATGCACGTGCTATGTGTGTGTGTGTGTGTGTGTGTGTGTGTGTGTGTGTGTGTGTGTGTGTACACAGACAATCTGTCAGGGTTTCTCTCAATCTTTCTCAAGGCTCTTAACAGCCTTATCGGCTCCCCTAGGAATCAAACCTGTGACATCAGTTCTAGTGCAGTTTCTCTACCCGAGTTCCAGACAGTTGTTGTTAAGCTGTCTATTTGCCCTCTCACATGGGATTGATGCTATGAACTATTATATCATAGACAACTCCCACAGTGTTGTGGGTCGGTCAGACAGACAGACAGACAGACTTTAATTTCTTTATTTTAGTCCACATATAAAATACAATACAAGGGACCAAATATTTTCAGTTACTTTGATGTCCTATACACTCGAAATAACATGTGTCTCAGTGCATGAATCCAAACAAGTTCAGAATGTACAGAATGTAAATAACACACATGAACGTATTCACAGTCAACATAGGTCATACGCTTCTCTCACACACACACACCCTAGATCTTCATCCCCTCTCTCTCTCTCTCTCTCTCTCTCTCTCTCTCTCTCTCTCTCTCTCTCTCTCTCTCTCTCTCTCTCTCTCTCTCTCTCTCTCTCTCTCTCTCTCTCTCTCTCTTCATTTCTCTCCACACTCTCTCCTTTCCCTCCCTCAGTGGCTTTCCCCCTCTCTCTCTTTCCTCCACTTCTCTATCTTTCTCCCTCCCTCCCTCCTTCGCTCTCTCCCCTCCCTCTGTCAGCCTCCTCCTCAGTCTCTCTAAAGTCGACTTGCAGGCTCTGGCATTCCTTTGGCCTGACTGCATCAAACTCTGCTGAATTACAATTAATTAGTGGTTGGAAAAAAATAGAGACTCGACTGGCTTAGAGAAAATTACATAGTGCGCTTCCAGAGAGAGAGAGAGAGTAAAAACTTAGAGAGAGCGAAAGACCTGAAGAACAGAAAAACACACTAACTTTAGATTTCTGAAGGCCACAACAGCAGTGGCAGCAACAAGAGAGGTTGCATCTATACATACACATGGAGAGGCAGAGCTACTAAGTGTGGCAATAAAAAAAGGAAAACATGCTAGAGGTCCACGCGCATGCTCTTGTATTTTTAAATTGTTGGTGAACCGGTGCAAAACATCTATTTTTTGTTCTTGTTACCCTGTCATGATGTTAACCATGTCGTATTTTACATGTTTGTCCATTTCCGCTGTCCAAAGGAAATTATAATGCTAGGAATTAGTTACTTTGATAACATGTGTAATAATATCTAGATATAAAAAGGTAGCATTGCTAGCAAGTGATTTGTGGACTTTAAGCAGATGGTTGGCCTTGTATAATTACAAAATCAGGGTTAGGGTTAATAGAGATGAACAATCTATTATGTTGAGGAAAACGCTAACCTGGATCAAACAGTATCTGCAAGTAATGTTAAGGGCTTCTTTTATTCTAGGTTATGTGCCAGATGGGTGTTTTTTTCAGCAAATGACAATACAATGATTATTAAAAAGTTTAGGACAGCCTACCAAACTCACAGCGGTGTTCCTTTCTTTGAATGTCACCCTGAAAATGTGCACATTTACATGCATCGAATTGAACACAATACGATACACAAACAATTAGAAAACATATTGCAAATGCTCTATTAATTGGCCACTGAAGAAATGCAGTGAGGATTAGAGCCGTGTGGGGGGCAGACATGGGTCCAACCAATACTCATTTGAGATAGATTCCCTTTCATTACCTGGGATTCATTGATCCTGTATGGCCCCAGGAGAACTGATTGCATGGCTGCATGGCTGCCAAAATACTTAGTGTGTAAAATTTGTGAAGTTGTGAAGTACAAACAAATACGACCACCTACTGTCTGGCAAAAAGTAATTTATATATATACTTATGTGTATATAGTAGGTTACCATACTAGATATATTATATTATATTATATTATAATTAGACCCCCCAGGATTCCACGATTTATATATTAGATTTGTATCCATAAAAATAGTTATTAGATTATTCTGACCCATCCCTAATTACAATTAATTGTATCTATTTCATAAAGGATTTTACTTGATTATTAAAACTTGATAACTTGCTTGATAACTGGTCATTTTAGGTTGTTTTTTAATGTCGGCGGAATATCAACTATCAAGCCGCGTAATCAAGGATTGTTCTCAGCAGAATCAAGACTTTTTCTCTGCAGAATCCTGGGGGGATTATACTTATACATTATATACTGTACTGTATATAAGAAAGGCAATAAGAGAGCTGATAGGAGAGGCAATTGACATGTCTGCATAAATATTTGCAAGTACAAAATTCTTGCTTGTTAAAGTCTCAATTGGGAATGGTTTTATGGTGGCCTTTGCTGACACACCACTGGCTTTGTTTGTCATTTGATTTAATGGCTGTAACACAGCTTTTCACTCTCAAATTGAAGAGTGCTTTTGATCCGAAAACCAACAGACTGTGACAACTACACATTAGTTTAAAATTGATTTTGAGTCTGTAAAAGCTCTGTTTATTTGGGTTATGTTTGTAAACACTAAACCAAAGAAAAAAATCCAGTATTTTGAGTAATGATAGGTTATGAAAGCTTCAAAAACAAAAAATGTCATGTTCCAGAATTTATGCAACTATAATCTACATGAAAACAGATAAATTGAGTGCTGGTTCCGCAGCTTTAGATGTTTTGAAAAATATGCACGAAAAACGACTTTCAAGTAGCCTACCCAGTAAATTGCTTGTCAAAGATTACATTAACATTATTATTAACATTTACGTCATTATATTTATGTAAATCACCTGCACTCTTTTTTTACAGTGTAGGACTGACATTCAACATTCAACACAAGTCATGAACTTGATTTGACCCTTCCGAACATGATGTGCCTGATATGTCCATGACATTCCTGTCACAATGAAATCTTGTTGTTTACCACCAGAGGTGGAAAGAAGTAAGAAGCACTACTGTTATTTCAGTTAAAGGGATACTTCACTTTCGGGTCGGGGAAACATTTAAAAAATATATTAAAAATAAATGAAAAAAGTAATGGAAAATTCATGGCCCCCTCACGCATTAGAGTGTCCTACTAATGTGTGAGGGGGCCTTTATTTTGCCATAACTTCTTTCATTTTTTTTTAATATATATTTTTAATGTTTATTTTATGTGAAAGTGAAGTATCCCTTTAAGTGTAGCCCGTTAAAAACAGGTCTGACAAGCAAAAATCATTAACATTTTTACACGTTTCCAAGTTCCACCACAAAATTACCCTCTTTGGCATGGGTCTGTGCAAATAATTTGATTGGTCACAACCAAAGCCAAGTTTTAGCAACCGTTCCTAATCGTTTCATTTTGCTGTTATCAAAAAAGTCTCCGTTATGAGAAGCCAATGTTCTGAATGAATGTTGCACTGAAAATGCCAAATGTCATTAGAAGTACTAGTAAATCTTGTTTAATCTTGTTGTTTTTTTAAACAACAACAAACCTGTAAATATTTAACAAAAATACTTAAGACGTTACGGCAAATGTAGAACTTCTAATAAATTACTCAAAAAGGTTCTTCCAAGTATTTACCCAGCATCTATCTGGCTTCAGTTCTGCTGACAAGTCTTCATTCATTGGCATTCAATTTAACCAAACCGTACCATGCATAATTTCTGTCAAACAAATAGTTATCAGAAAACACTAATCAGACTATACTCTGTTATTTTCTGTTGGCTAAAGAGAAAGAAAAATACAACTTTTCCAAACAACTTTTTGTGTGATGGAACTAACAGTGCGGCTTTAGGACGACCAAATAGCCGAATGGTTAGGGTGCATACCGCACACGCGGTTGTGGTCGAGCCCCCTGGCCGGCCAGCCGGTTCGACTTTCCCTGCTCTCTGTCTGCATTTCCTGTCACTCTTCTTGACAGATACTACCAAATAATGGCTTAAAAATACCCCCCCCCATATCTAAAAAGAAAAGAAAAAAACAATGCAGCTTTAGTTTAGCAGGCTTGAAGTTAAGGATGGCACCTCTACAATGGCTACGTAACTGTAAATCCTCTGTTAATGCAGGGCTTAAGAACCTACAATTCTAATGATTCTTTATCTTCTTATATCAAAATGGCCTTGAGGGCGGACGGATGGACGGTAGACGGTGGGTGGGCGTCACAAATGTAAAATATATGGGGATCTAGTACCATACAATTCACAAACTATTACTCAATCCCCAATTACATCTCAGAAAGTTAACGTAAGAAATACTAATTGGATTCAATCGCTGTACTGCTGTAAGCCCTACATGTCACCACTATGCTTGCCCCTTTCATGTCAAAAGATTAAATTCATTAAAGTGAAAACATGAGTAAACATGACTAATCTTAAAGTACAGACTTTAATTCAATACATTTAAGATTTTTTACACAAAAATTCTACTTGACACTACTGCGAGTATCACTGTAATTGTCTCATTTCCACCTTGGGTTCAGGGCGTCCCAGCATCAGAGCAGGGGGTATAGTTTGGGGTGTGGTCAGCCTCAGGCTCCAGGAGTCTGTGGGAGGAGAACAGAAGCGGTCCCTGTCAGTGGAAGACCTGAATACAGACCATTCAAGGTTAGGCACCCAAGGCAACAAACACTGCTATGTATTAGCTTTAATGCATGTCAGACAGGGAGACTGAGTCCTTGCCTTACCTCTTGTAAAAGAGAAAAAAAAACAGTTGAGCGATGATAAGGTTACGAGTCATTGGGGTCATGGATAAACCCTCAGCCCCCATGCTGCTTCTTGTGAGGCCGAGCGCTGTCATTTCTGTACGAGTCTGTTCCTTTCTACGAGGGGCTATAGGGCTCTATATTCCATGGCTGAGCATCCACCACAGCCCACACACACAAAGTTATATTTATCCCCCATGTCTCCAGCGAGTTTTCCTTTCGGTGCGGGGTTTCTGAGGCTCTTTTCAAAAGGCCAGTAAAGAAGCACAGTATAAGCCTGTGTTCCCTAATAACACAGGATTGCTTTTTATTTTGACAAAGTCCTCCCCCTCTGACCCCCCTTCAGGAATCACAAACGTCTGCTTGTCCTAATACGCTGCTGTCTTAAAGAGAAAACTCTACACCTTTTTCTCCTTAGCTCTCATTTTTATCTGCAGTGTTTTTTTTCCTGTCACACATATTGGGTGCCCTGGCTCTGACCATTGTACTCAATGCTCCTTTATTGGCTACTTGTAAGCTGTAAAATCAGTGATCTAGAAGTTCAGGCACTCAGCTGTTTCAGATAAATATGAGTAAGTTCATAAATATAAATACATTCATAAGCAAGGACTACAATGGACCGGATCCTATGTGGTGGTGACCACATAATCGCACCAACTCTATTACAACTCTAGACCTGTGTTGCATGCATCTCAACTCTCAGCTTCCTGTCTCTCTACACTCTACTATAAATAAAACACGCAAGAAATGACCTATAAAATTTTCTTTGAAATAAAGGTCGAGCAAAGCAGGCCTAGTTTAGCCAGACCCTGGATACTATAACAGACACTTGAGATGTATTGCCCTTTAAGTTGCATTACTGTATTATGCATGTGTTGGGGTATTGTAAGCGCGCTACAGCATTCAACACGAAAGTTCCTGCCATGCTCAACACAAAGCTCAGAGATCTGGGCCTGCATACGTTCATGTGAAGCTGGATACTGGACTTTCTGATGGGCTGTAACCAGGTGGTGAGAATGGGCAGCATTACACATCACTCACTGACCCTCAACACGGGGAGCCTCTCAGGGCTGCATGCTGAGCCCTTTCCTCTACTCCCTGTACACACACAAGACCGCATTGCCATGCCCATGGTCCAATCATCATCAAGTATGCTGACATGACATCATGGCGGTGATGGGCCTTATTAGATAGATTGATAGATAGATGGCGACAATGCTTTTTTTTTTTTAAGAAGTAGTGAAAATAGCAGATCTACAGTATAAGCTCACAGCGCGGCAACAATGTGGAGTCTGTCAGGTACACACATTGATTATTATAGGCTATAAGGCTGCAATAAGGTCTGGCAAAAAATAAATAAATAAGTGAATGTAATTACTGGCTAGGATAGGAGTAATAACAGCTTATTAAAAGAGGCTAGACAGAGACATTGGTGCATTCAGTCATGTGTACATGCAAGTGTACAGCATATGGACTAAGGTTTACAAAGTAGAGAAGTAAATGAGCTGAAAATGTAGGGTAATAGTCATAACAGTGAAGACTACACAGGGTTAGACACAACCCATGTGCTGAGTGTGTATCCAGCCGCGCAGTCCGCCCTGTTTCTGGAGCCTGGTGTTTATGTTGAAGTAGAGGGCCTTTTCAAAGGCAGTGATTAATGTGCTGCCCTGAATGCTGTGGCATCCACATCAGACAGATAACGGTTCCCTGCCCGCTTGTCCCACAGAGCGTGGTCTGAGAGGAGAGGAGAGGAGAGGAGAGGAGAGGAGAGGAGAGGAGAGGAGAGGAGAGGAGAGGCGAGGCGAGGCGAGGAGAGGAGAGGTAACATTGAAAACTGGATGGTGGGGGTTGGTTGTAGAAGAGATGAGACATTTGTGCACAAGAGATATATCGTTGCTTTTGGGCGGAAACCATGTACAGTATGCCCAAATCGGTTACTTTTCAGGAAATGTTAACTTGTGTTTCAATGTAGTTATTATTTAGTAACAAGCTCCTCTTGTTAATAACATTTATAAAACCCATAGACAGACTTCACTAGTTTCAACCTGGTGTCCCTATTTTGGGCTTGTCATAATGTGAAACTTTTCAACAATTTAAAAAGAATAGCAGATCTGCAAGCTCACAAGCTTATAGATTAGACTATTTTTGCTTCATTTGCGCAACACTGTAATATGACCTAGTATAAGTATACATTAGAAATAGTATAAAGTACAATAAATATAAATAAATAAAGTATAAATTAAACATGAAAATAAAGTAAATATAAGGTTTCTGTCCGACAGCAAGAAAATACTGTACAGTATACAAACAAACACACATGTACTCCTGCACTAACACAAGCTCATGCACATATATGCACACACTAGACATGTTCACACATACTACACAAACATAAGGGCATTGAGATACAAACTGTACACAAACACATTCACACTTGGAAACGCATGCACACACACACACACACACCACAAGTGGGGCATACTGTAGATCTTACAGAAATATCATACATACATAGACACACACACACACACACACACACATGCACGCGCGCACACGCACACCACAAGTGGGGCATAGATCTTACAGAAATATCACACACACACACACACACACACACACACACACACACACACACACACACACACACACACACACACACACACACACACACACACACACACACACACACACACACACACACACACACACACACACACACACACACACACACACACACACACACACACACACACAGTGAAAGTCATGGCTTTGATTTTCCGTTGTGCGTCTGGTGACCCTAAATATTTACAGTGTTTGTCAGAGGCTGTGCCCAGGTATTTGGAACTGGGTGAGGAGAGAGCTGCCATTATGCAGAAACCAGGCCTGGGTCAAACAGTACACACAAATTACTCTCAACATTTGTTTTAACCTGCATACAGTGCCAGATGTGCAGGGGTTTACTAGATCAGGACAATTTCAGATAATCAGACACGCTGTCAATCACAGTAAAGTATGCTAACGTGTCAAATGTTGAGTGAAGATATAGGCAGTGGTGGAAAAAGTACTCCGATATTTTACTTAAAGGGGAAGACCACTCATTTTCAACATTGAACTATGTCTTTAATACACCTTAGAGCTGTTGTGTGGAAATAAGAAAAAAGTCCCCCGTCCCCCCTTCTGTGTTGCCTAGAAAAGGATAATTGATTGAGGTCATGTGATCAGTGACATACGCAGGGTGTACTTTTGGCTGAGGGGGCGGAGCCAAAAGTACACCCTGCGTATGTCACTGATCACACGACCTCAATCAATTATCCTTTTCTAGGCAACACAGAAGGGTGGGGGACTTTTTTCTTATTTCCACAACAGCTCTAAGGTGTATTAAAGACATAGTTCAATGTTAAAAATGAGTGGTCTTCCCCTTTAAGTAAAAGTATCAATACTGCAATATAGAAATACTCTGTTAAAAGTAAAAGTCCGGAATTCAAAATTTACTTGGGTAAATGTACAAAAGTATTGGTATCAAAATGTACTTAAAGTACCAAAAGTAAAAGTACAAAAATGTTTGAAAATAGCAGATCTACAAGCTCACACGCGTTGTGAGCTTGTAGATCGGCTATTTTCAAATAATCTATGTATAAAATAGGGCTAAAGTGGTTAATGTATGTTATGTAATATAATAATTTATATCCGCAAAGTAACTGGTAACTAAAGTTTTCAAATAATTGTAGTGGATTAAAAGTACAATATTTGCCTCTGGGATGTAGTGGAGTAGAAGTAAAAGTACTGAAAACTGGAAATACTCCAGTAAAGTAAAAAATCACACCCAGTGTGAAGTGGGCGGTGTCTTGCTAGCTAATCACAATACTGAATGGAGTCAACCAATCATGTACAAAAAATAAATACATTTATTGAAACACTCTTTATGAAAGTCATATTCCGATGTGCAACAGTTAAAAAAAATAAAAAAATATATATAATTGCCCTTTCCACCCACAATGTGTGATTGACTTTAAAAAAAACATAAATGTGTTTTTTTTAAGTGCATAGTCCTATTTATAGGGCTATGCACATGTGTCATGTTTCACTAGCCAATCACAGTCCTGAATAGACTGTGATTGGCCAATCACGGTGCAGGGTTAGGGGGGTACACTGGTGGCCAATCACAGCGCAGGATTGGGGGGGTGCAAATATCCAAACCTCACATATAGGGGCGGTTTCACCGCCCAAAAATACCTCAAAATTGTACTTAAGTACAGTACTGGAGTACATTAGTTATTAGTACTTAGTTACTTTACACCACTGGATATAGGGCTGGCCGATATCCAAAATCCCAGGCCTGGGTCAAACAGTACACACAAATTACTCTCAACATTTGTTTTAACCTGCATACAGTGCCAGATGTGCAGGGGTTTACTAGATCAGGACAATTTCAGATAATCAGACACGCTGTCAATCACAGTAAAGTATGCTAACGTGTCAAATGTTGAGTGAAGATATAGGCAGTGGTGGAAAAAGTACTCCGATATTTTACTTAAAGGAGAAGACCACTCATTTTCAACATTGAACTATGTCTTTAATACACCTTAGAGCTGTTGTGTGGAAATAAGAAAAAAGTCCCCCGTCCCCCCTTCTGTGTTGCCTAGAAAAGGATAATTGATTGAGGTCATGTGATCAGTGACATACGCAGGGTGTACTTTTGGCTGAGGGGGCGGAGCCAAAAGTACACCCTGCGTATGTCACTGATCACACGACCTCAATCAATTATCCTTTTCTAGGCAACACAGAAGGGTGGGGGACTTTTTTCTTATTTCCACAACAGCTCTAAGGTGTATTAAAGACATAGTTCAATGTTAAAAATGAGTGGTCTTCCCCTTTAAGTAAAAGTATCAATACTGCAATATAGAAATACTCTGTTAAAAGTAAAAGTCCGGAATTCAAAATTTACTTGGGTAAATGTACAAAAGTATTGGTATCAAAATGTACTTAAAGTACCAAAAGTAAAAGTACAAAAATGTTTGAAAATAGCAGATCTACAAGCTCACACGCGTTGTGAGCTTGTAGATCGGCTATTTTCAAATAATCTATGTATAAAATAGGGCTAAAGTGGTTAATGTATGTTATGTAATATAATAATTTATATCCGCAAAGTAACTGGTAACTAAAGTTTTCAAATAATTGTAGTGGATTAAAAGTACAATATTTGCCTCTGGGATGTAGTGGAGTAGAAGTAAAAGTACTGAAAACTGGAAATACTCCAGTAAAGTAAAAAATCACACCCAGTGTGAAGTGGGCGGTGTCTTGCTAGCTAATCACAATACTGAATGGAGTCAACCAATCATGTACAAAAAATAAATACATTTATTGAAACACTCTTTATGAAAGTCATATTCCGATGTGCAACAGTTAAAAAAAATAAAAAAATATATATAATTGCCCTTTCCACCCACAATGTGTGATTGACTTTAAAAAAAACATAAATGTGTTTTTTTTAAGTGCATAGTCCTATTTATAGGGCTATGCACATGTGTCATGTTTCACTAGCCAATCACAGTCCTGAATAGACTGTGATTGGCCAATCACGGTGCAGGGTTAGGGGGGTACACTGGTGGCCAATCACAGCGCAGGATTGGGGGGGTGCAAATATCCAAACCTCACATATAGGGGCGGTTTCACCGCCCAAAAATACCTCAAAATTGTACTTAAGTACAGTACTGGAGTACATTAGTTATTAGTACTTAGTTACTTTACACCACTGGATATAGGGCTGGCCGATATCCAAAATCCCAGACAATATCCAGTCTCATATCATATTGATTATAATATCAGTATACTGCCCAGGCCTATATGAGGGTGTTTCCTGTAATTGAAAGGTTAGGTTTGATCCATGCGACACTGAGCAAACTGTTACCCTGCAATCTACTTACTCACTGCAAATCACTCTGGATAAGAGCGTCAGCCACATAGAGTACAGTATCTACAGTATGTGACATGTAAAAGTAAATTGTATCAGACACAATGTTGACTTCTGCTCCCTGGTGACCTATTTGTTGTTTTGTTGAAAGTACAGTACCTAGCCAGACATTTAGTAATGGCACTGTGCCACAGACCACCATGAAAAAGAGAGGCAGAAAGAGGCACTTTTCACTCTCAAGTGTCTGTGCAAGGACTCAACAATGGCACAATCTGTGCTGAAAATTGTGCATTCATTTTCAAGCCTGCAAAACGACATGTTTTTTTTTTAACAATCGCAGTCTGCGAGATTTATTCATATCTGAGTGACGCAAGAGTCCTTATCCAAAGTAGAGGAATGTTAAACCCAGTAAAGAAATGGTTCCTCTGTGCCTCTTTCAGTGTGATATAATTTGCTGTGGGTTTTATAGGTGTTGGCCTGGCCGGCCCTCTCTGCTTGCGGAGGGCTATTAACTTTAACAGGGCTCTGTCAGGCTACTTTGTCTACCAGAGTGTTAGGCAGACAGACTTGCATGCAGGCGGACAAACAGAGGAAGGCATAAGAGAGACAGGCAGGCAAGCAAAGAGACTGGTAGGTGGGAAATCCAGCAGACAGACAGAATGGCAGGCAGACAGCCCGCCCGGCAGATCAGCTGGCACAGAACCAAGCAAGTAGGCAACCAGAAAGACTGCCAGAAGAGAGAGCCAGGCAGGCAGGCTGTGTCACAACCGACAGTGTGTATCACTTACCAGGCAGAAGGATGGTCCTTTCCATTGGCTGGGATGTCTATGACTTGTAAACGCTGGCATATTTAAGAGTTGTGGTTGAGGCTTGCAACGCAGGCACACTGGAAACAAAACGCTCACTGTACCACATGTTAACTGCCAGAAGTTTTCTCTACGGCAGAGTAATAATTAACAAAATGTGAATGGATTAGAGATGGAATATTAAGGAATATTATCTTTGTGTCTGCAATTATACACACACACACACACACACACACACACACACACACACACACACACACACACACACACACACACACACACACACACACACACACACAGTATATGTAGAAAAAAACATTTGCTCAGGGTGGGGGGACAACGTTGGGTCTCTGCTCTATATGTGTCTTAAGACAACTTGTTGTGATTTGGCACTATACAGTAATAAAACTGATTTGAATTGAAAACAGAAGCTAATTATGTTGTTTACTTGTGGACAAATGCTAGAGGTATGTTATTGAGATAGATGCCAGCATTCCAATTCCTCAACCACTTACCCTGTTGTTGTTACTATGTGTATGTCACGCTGGGTAAGAGCTTCTGCTAAATACCTAAATTGTAAATGCCTGAATTGTAATTGTACATTTGTAGATAGAAGGAGTAAACACACTACACATCACTTCAGTTTCAGTTCAGATCTAATTTAATACACTTCAATGAACTGCCTCAATAATTGTCTGTTTGTGATGTGTGGTTGACTTTTTCTGTTCTGTATTCAAAAAACTAAATTAGCTCACCAACATCTAGCCTCTCTTCTCAAGGCTTTTGATGGGATACGATGGTGCGGTTTGCACAAGAGCCAAATACAGCACATATGTAAGTCAGCTAGACAGATGCTCAGCATCCTTTCTGTCACACACTGTGAGAGAAAGGGGGGCTGTCTACACACAGGGCCTACAGCACAGAAATGTGGACCTCTATGATGGGGACCTACCGCAGACAAGGTCAGAGAGAGAAGGATGAGGCTGGCAGGGCACTGTGTTAGGCAACCGGAACTAGTGCCGAGCAAACTGACACTGTGGGAGCCAACCCAGGGCACAGCCAGGAAAAGGAAAGAGGCACACCATCTACGTAGTTGGCTAGACCGCAATCTCACATCGTATCGCATTGATGAATTAAACAGAGAAAGTCGATGCATAAACAAAGACGACGAAAATAAAAGGGCTTCAGTGAAACTGTAGCTGTTCTAAGCAGCCTACTTCCATGTTCACAGCTATCCACTTTGTTGGGGGGACATGAAGCTGCTTAAGAGGGATTTATATGAGCCGGCGCACAATTTATTTTATTATATTAATATACATTTCCGGTGTGTGCCACGGAGCGCAACCAGGTCTAAATCATGCAGTATTGCTTATGTATACCACAACTAACTCATCTTCATATTATACATAATGTAGCATCAGGGAGACTCGCATGGATTGATTTTTTGACCATGTGTGACACGGAAGCACAACGTTGCTATGGATTTCTGTTCTATACAGGCATATGTATTTGTCTGATTCTAGGCATTTTAGGTGACCGTTTTATCCAGTGCAACTCACTCAGTGTCATTCTGTAGGACACTTCAACAGGACACACGTCTTACTGTGACCTTACTGTTTACTGTGACTTGACCTACTCTCTAACCAAGGCCACAGTGACAGCTGGCCTTGCTGTGAGGTGTGTGTGTGTGTGTGTGTGTGTGTGTGTGTGTGTGTGTGTGTGTGTGTGTGTGTGTGTGTGTGTGTGTACACACCACACACACACACACACACACACACACACACACACACACACACACACACACACACACTTGCGTACGTGCGTGTGTGTTACAGGGCAGTGGACCTTCTAACTACAAGGCCACCCTACCACCTTTCCTTGCTGTGAGGTGTGTGTGTGTGTGTGTGTGTGTGTGTGTGTGTGTGTGTGTGTGTGTGTGTGTGTGTGTGTGTGTGTGTGTGTCTTAACATGCATTTGGGTCAGCATTTGGGGCTGTGTGTTAATGTGCAGGTATGTGTGAATGGATAGTGTGGTATATGATCAGGTGTGTGTGTGTGTGTGTGTGTGTGTGTGTGTGTGTGTGTGTGTGTGTGTGTGTGTGTGTGTGTTTGCGCATGCGTGTGTGTGAGACAAGCTGCTGGTCCAGAGCCAGCTGTTGAGTGAATACGGCAGTGACTCACCCCTCTACATGGTCCATTGTTCCCTGGCTGGGCCCTAGGATTGGAGAGCTCTTTGTTGGCAGCTCAGAGTGCTGCTGCTGCTGCTGCTGCTGCTGCTGCTGCTGCTGCTGCTGCCTGCTCACAGATCTGTGGTCCGGGCTGTTGTGGACCATCTGTTTGCCCCCAGCACTCAGTCAGTAGTCACTTCAACATCCCAGCGGAGATGTGACATGCACAGGAGCTCTCACAGTAAAATCCTGAGTGTTCATTTAACTCTGAGAATTTGTACATTCTATGAGCCGGGGATGTGTGCACTCAAAGTATTTGCAGAGGTTCTGCGCTGTCTACAGTATATTCTGGCACTGTCATGTACATGGAATGCATTGCGTCCCTAAACAAAGTAGTAGTAGCAGCACACCATTCTGGTGAATGAAGAAAGCTTTGATGGTAATTGGTCATTAGACGAGCTTTCATAATATTGGAATTGTAAGAGAGAGAGAGAGAGAGAGAGAGAGAGAGAGCAATGTGCATGGAAATATTTTGAGGTAGGTTGCTGCGGACCCCCATTGAATGCTTGGTGGACCCCTTGGGGGTCCGCTGTTCCCAGGTTGGGGTTCACTGAGCTAAGCTATTTGTGCTAATAAGACGACGGACAACCGTGTGTTCCTCTGATCTCTACTCATGCGCGCGCACACACACACACACACACACACACACACACACACACACAGCTGAGCTCCACGTTGGTTCTCATTCACAGAGAAGTTTTTGTCTGCGGCCTCGTTTCTCAACGCGAACATACAATGTACTTTCTGACACACGGCGAGTCGCCGACATTCAGCTCCGTTGTATCATTGGGTAAACAACACGCTAAAGCGGTTAGCTCCAATAGCTGACAGTAGTAGCCCTAGAGCTAAGTCTACCCGGACCGTGGTCGCGCATGCGCACATGGCCGAGCATGAATGCGCACGTGCGTGGCCGCGCATACACGGTTCCTTAACAAACACAGACACGGTGCAGGACAGGTCCACATCCGCGGACACTGTATGTTAGCACCAACAGCTAACATACTCTGGGGACCCCGTGGCCATGCAGGCCATGCATGCGCACGTACTGTACTGCATGCACACGTGGCCATGCATGCGCAGTAACGGCGAAAACTCTGGCCGTAGAGTTAAACAGAGTTTCCAAAAAAACACTAATAAACAGCTTGAATTTTGGAAGAGTTACACATATCGTTCCTGAGTATCTGCACATGGTAATGATCATTGCCCGTATGCAAGTTCAGATCAATTGCTGAACGCACTGAGGAGAAAAACGTGGTCAGACAGACAGAGGTTTACTAAGGAGGATGGCTAAATTAACACTGCAGATTTTACTTTGCTGGTCTGTCAACATACAGTATGACAGATTTTCTTGAATATGACGTTCAATGTATTGCAAAATATAAAATATCCTTATTTTTCTGTGTCTTTTTTTCAGTGATATACACCGGAGACACAAAATAATTTAATCCCTATCTGTTAATTATCCAACAGCCTGTGTTATTCAGAAGTATAAAACATGTAGACATAGAAATGACTGTAATTTTTGTGGTATTAATACCGTTTGTCATGAAAATATATTGCACTAAAATGTCCTTGCATTTTCGGTCAATTGATTAATGGTGGATATGAATATTTGTTTCATTTGATATTGTGTACTAGTGTCTGTGGTGTTTTGTAGTTTGTTATATGTTGTTACGTGTATGTGTCTTGAAAAATCAATAAAAACATTTGAATAATAATAATAATAGACATAGAAATTACAACGTCAAGACATACTGGATATAGATGTTTGGTCCACAAATTTCATGAAATCCCTTTTGAGTTAAGTAGGAGGTCTAAATCTAACAAGATACTGGAGGTTCATGGTATACAGCACATGATACTGTATATGTACTACAAATACTATAGCGCATACTAAACTATAGCACTATATACTCTGCTATCCTTCTTACAAAAATGGTGAATAGTTGGATTTTTCAAACATTTCCTCAGTGACAGTGGAGCACATAATGTAAATAAATCTGACTTTTATAATAGCTACAACTGCAAAGTTTCATATACTGTAATTCCGTACTGTAATACAGTAGACACTAGCTGTTCTTGACTACTGATGATGTTCTGTGCCAAAAAATAGCAGATGATGGGCTATTTATGACATGGGGCACCATTGAACGACAGAGTATAAATTAGACATTGTAACCGCCATAGCTACACTTCTGTTCTGAGCTCCTTTTTTTGAATCCAGAGCCCAGCCCCAGATACTCCCATCCCCCACCACACACACACATAATGGACAAACATACACACACACATACAACGTCCCACAGTGTTGGGTGTCCACCATGGGGACTGATGGTAGTGTGGGGATTGGGTAACTGGGCACAATAGCTAATCCAGGGACTAAACACTCAAAGCCATGCTCCTCTCGGCTCTGATCCTAGCTCTCTGAACAGCAGTCACGACTCTGAGGGGTGGGGTGTGGGGGGTGTGGTGGTGGGAGGGACACTGGATAAACAAGTCTTCCGAACGCCTCCTTTTATTTGCATGCCTCCACGGCTCCACAGCAATCACTCAAACCTCTTCATTTGCGGTGTTGGTGGACACTTGACGTGCCAAATGACCGAAAACACATTTCATGCATGCCTTTTAGAGAATGTATTCACCATCAGTGCCTAGTTACTGATCTATCTACTGTTATACAATACTGATGTGTGTGTCATTTGATAACCTGTTTTATTAAAAAAATAAGTGTTGTTGTTCGGATTTCATACTGGGACTTGATGTTCAAATTGGGCCATAGACCAGCTATACTAGATAACAGACATTAAATGTTCAATTTAACCCTTTTGGATCCCAACCCACAGGTGGAGAAACAGTACTGATATACTTTGAATTTACACTGTAAGCCATTTTGTAAGAGTAAACATTCATGTTAGTGTAATAACAGTGTACAGTAAAGTGCTTTAAGACTAAAGATCTCTCATTCTGATCCACGACTGTCTCTCTCTCTCTCCTTGACTGTCAGGGTGTTTGTACAGGCTGTGCCCCCGAAGACAGTCCTCTCACTGTGGATGTTCTTTTCCCAGGCAAGAAGCCGCCCGTCAGGCTGTTGCATGTTTGCCGCCCTACACACACACACACACACACACACACACACACACACACACACACACACACACACACACACACACACACACACACACACACACACACACACACACACACACACACACACACACACACACACACACACACACACACACACACACACACACACACACACACACAGCTCTCAAAGGCCACATTCACCTCCTGGCTCCCAGGAACAGAGAGAGCATGCTTGTGTCAACGTATGCAGGGTATGGTGAACCTAAGGGCCTGTTTGGTGCAGTTACAGTATGTGTGTGGGGTCAGGGATGTGCAGTGAAAGACAAGGCTTGTACTGCAGAGGGGCTTATGTCAGGAACAGCAAACTGGGTTTGACCAATCAATCCAAAAAAAATGTATAGCTTATATACAACAAAAATCTAAAATGACACAGATGCTTTCCGGATTGAAGGAGTTAATGACTGATTGGTCACACCCGGACAGAGACTCACAGTGACTGAGAGACAAGCTATGCTCTTGCTAAATAGGACTCTGTCATGACATATAGGGATTTTATTCTGTGCAAGCACTCTGCATTTCTCCCTTTCTTTCTTTTGGAGTGTTTGTGTCGCCATGAACAGTC
Organism: Gymnoscopelus braueri; assembly: GCF_963280865.1. Lineage (NCBI taxonomy): Eukaryota > Metazoa > Chordata > Actinopteri > Myctophiformes > Myctophidae > Gymnoscopelus > Gymnoscopelus braueri. Next base: position 35,491,718 of record NC_137621.1, on the reverse strand, counting down.
TTTAAGATAGTGTTGTTGTCGACGGAGTGTCGAGCAGCCAAGCTAATAAAGGTAAACTTACACAACAAGACATGCCTGTATGTTGAGATGCCAAAGATGCCAATTCCAATTGAATAAGTTTGTGTGCAACTGGAGTGCTAGAATTAGGAACCATAAAATGAGGTTGTAGCATGAACAAGTTTGGAGCCAAACCAAACGATAATAACTTTAAGACCTGGGGTTCTGAATTGACCTGTAACAATAAGGTATGAAAGAACATTAAGTTAAAGGATAGCGTCGTCTGTGGAAGGATCATTTCACCCTCCAGTCTCGCCCACACACCTCCCCTTCTCTGCACAACCAATTTCAAAACAAAACACTTCCTCTGGTCTGCCTCCACTCGCTAATGCCCCGAGCAACCAACAACGGCACCAGTGGTGGATGAACTCACACACCGAGCAGTGAAGAGAGACAGTGCGCGTCCCTATGTGCAGCTATTTCGTGCGCGGTGCTCAGAATGGATGTGCACAAACAGAATGGGGTGTCGGACAATGGGCAGCATGCAGTGAAGTGCCGGCTATAATGAGGCAGATGTCTAGCTATTGGGCAGGCACAGCAGGGGGGGGGGGGGGGTAGTTGGATGGGTGGGTGAAGGGGGGGCATCGCCTTGCTTTTGTTACTACAGTTCTCCCCTGAACACTCTCTCTCTCTGTACATACATGGACATGCATTTGGTTGTACATATATGTACACACACACACACACACACACACACACACACACGGTACACTAGAGTGTAGGTGCCAATGCTTCCATAGACGCACATACACATCCGTGCAGGCGTGCAATCATCAACACACATGCATGCACACTTCTACCTTTTTCAGTCGCGCACACATGAACACACACACACACACACACACACACACACACACACACACACATGAACACACACACACAGTCACCCCCCCCCCCCACCCTCTACCTCCTCCGTGGGTTTTAATTATCCCACTCCAATTCCGCGGCTCCATTAGTAGCTGTATAATAGCACCAGCAACTCCCCTCCTCTCCTCCCCTCCTCTCTGCTCCTCTCCATTCATACATGGAGAGAGAGGCGGCTGCCCTTTAGGCCCCCTGTCAGCCCTGGTTGGTCGGGGTCTTGGAGTTCTCACATTCCCACTCAGCCAATCAGAGAGCCGTGCGAGTCGGCGAGGCCCAATTAGACGCCAGCGCCTCTGCCAGTGGTAAAAAAACAACAACCCTGAACGGCGGTGATTAATTTATTCAGCCCCCCCCCCCCCTTTCCCCCTGCCAGGGAATTACTCTCTTCTCTTAGAACGCACCCCTTTTTTATGTTAGCCTCGTACCCACATACCTCCACCTCCTAACCCTCTCCTCTCCTCCATCCCCTCTTCATCACCCCATTGTGCTGGTTGAAGAGTGATAGGAGAATACAGACTATTTCTCCTTTCAGGCCCCTTTAATATGCCCCCTCCACCCTGCCCTTACACCCAGCACCTCCTTGCACACACACACACACACACGCACGCGCACGCACACGCACACGCACGCGCACGCGCACGCACACGCACGCGCACGCACAGCGCCATCATCAAGAGACATAGAGAAAGTGATGGAGAGAGAGAGAGAGGGGGAGACAGAGGGAGAAGGAGAGAAGATGGAGAGTATAGAAGGGGCACAACTGCAGAAACAATCTTTTTTATTTTGTTTTCAAACTGGCAGGACCTAAACACAGGGTCCTGCTGTAAATAAAACGCAGAGAGACTCTTCAGGGGCCCCTAAACAACACCCCCACCCCACCCAAGTGCCCTCCCATACCCCACTCACCCACAATTCCTCTCTCCTCGTCTCCTCCCACCGGGCCCCGCAGGGCGACCTGTTGCTTTCTTCCAGCCAGTCTTTTGTGGGCGAGTGTGAAGTGGACAGGGTGACATCATCGCCGCTTCCTCTTGTAAACAGGTGTGACTGGATGGAGGGAAAAAAAGAGGAAACTAAACGAAGCTAAACAAATGGAGAGAAAATGGAAAGGAAAAGAAATAGAGAGAGTGCCACCACCGGTCCACCTCTGGAGCTGTATCACTCCTTTCATCGTACATTCTGCATTCTCTTTTTCAGCGTGGGTTCCATTTCACCTTCGCCCCCTTCAACCAAACCCCCCCCCCCCCCCCACACACACACACACACACACACACACACACACATCTCCCACCTTCACAATCTCTGTGCCTCAACCCAGGAACTGCCAAAACAACCGCTGAAGAGGCGCTCTTCCTTAAATTAGATACCCACAATGCTCTATGTGTGTCTGAGTGTGTTGTGGACATTTCTTTCAGTTTTTGATTTAAAGGAGAAGTTGTTCCACCATGTGAACAATGCAGAAAATAATAACTTGAGTGCAACTCACTATGAAATATTAGTATACTGTAGTTGTTTGCTGCACCGTAACTTCACTTACAGGATAATACATTGTGGAGGAGGCAATTATGTGTGTTTGCAAATATTGAGTAATAAACATAACATACAATTTTTATATAATTGTGTTTGTGAAAATGGTTTGGTAGCATTTTGAATGCCAAGTTAAATATTGTCACAAAGACTCTTTCACAGAGTCACTGTTTCTTGCACTTGTGTTCTTCTGAGATGGCCTAGTTTAGTCAGGTTCCATTTTTTTCTAGTTTAGTTTATTGACTGTTACACAAAACACTGATTGTGTGCTTCACCTGTCAATTTCTTGAGGAATCTATTTTTGCTTGCAATCAGCATTTAGTTTCATAAAGTAAACTTTATTTTATCTATATTTGCATTAATAAGGAGACTATGCACCTCATTGTGCCTTTTAACACATTGACTGCCAGAGTTTATTCATAATGTACTCACCCCTGTGCCAGCGATTTTACTGTTTCTTTTTGTTGTTATTTTGTTTGTCTGGCTGCAGTTTTAAACACATACGACAGTTCGACCAGCAGAGAGCAGCAGATGCGATCTTGGCAATCAATGTGTTAAGTTGAAAATCTGTAAAATGTTTAGATCAATGTATGTCATCCTCAAGTTTCGTTTCTGTCTCTCTGATTCCAGTCACTAGCGACTAGACAGTCCAATGGAGCTACTATGAACCTATGTCCTTCAGAAACATGTGCCCAGTTTATATTTTGCTTTCAAAGTGGGCTGTCCATTCCATTGCATGTCATGCCTTACAGTGGTGTGTTCTAGTTTTTTTTTGAAGGTATACTATGATTATTCCCTGCCTCCCACACGCACGGCATGCGCGCGTCTATAATTAATTAAATGTAAAAAAATTGCACGTGCGCGTGTGTGGCCCAAAAAAATATTGCATGTGAAAATTTTCGCGCGCGTGTGTGTCTCGCTCTGTAATGTCTGTCTTGCTCTCGTTCTGTCTCTCGTACCACTCTCGGTTCCTTGTTTGTTTTTGTTGTTGGCGCTGCCTGTCTCACTCTTCCGGGGCTTTACCTGCTGGGGCCAGTGTTGCCATGTCCGCGTATTATAAGCGACTTTGGGCTTGTTTTTCTGTAAAGTTTTCTTGTAAAATGTTGGTCGTTGTGGGTTGCGTTTTTTTGGGGCTTGTTTCTAAAGTGTACTTGCTTAGGCTTGCTTCAAAAAATAGCGTAGGTTTTAAGTGCTCATGTGGCCTAAGTTGCTTCTTTTGGGCTTGTTTTCATAGAACTGGTTGCTTATTTCTCTCGCAAAATCTGGCAACACTGGCTGGTGAATGAAATCACAGAAGACTCGTCCCTAAACACACTCGCCCCGGGTCTAATCCGGCGGCCTCTGTCCGCGAAATGAATGGGGGCGAGTGTGTTTTGGGGCGAGCGTTCCGGTTACCACCGGAACGCTCGCCCAGAATCGTTTTTTTTTACTCTCTCTCGCTTTGCTGACTGAGCCCTGAGCAGCACAGTGCACGTTAAGGCCAGTCAGTCAGTCAGCGCCGTCAGTTAGCGTATCAGAGCGTATCAGCGTCTCAGTTTTTGAAGGTGTACGGTGGCGACGAAAAAAAATCTCAAGGTGTACGACGTACACAGCATCTGACGGTAGAACCCACCACTGATGCCTTATTGCGCATACATCCTTCAACAAGTCATGGTTGTTGAGAGCAATGTCCTTTTTATCGGTGACCTTCCGCTTAAGGAACACACTACTAACCAAGTAAGCCATCCAACTATTCAAACTCACACACGCTTGGATAAGAAGTGTACAGTACATGTTCGTGCGCATAATGTACATAATATACTGTCCATAAATTCAATTCCTACTTTGCTTTCTAGTTGAAGATTGATTTGTTGACATGTAAATCCACTAACTTATAGGCTACCCTAAGGCCTTTCTCAATCGGTCACTGAGGGGGTCATGAATTTCCTCGTACACAGACAATTAAATTACGCAAGTGAGCAAGTGGTGACTCCATTGATGATTGGATCAACAAAGTGGTCATGGCTTTACAATGATGGGCTGTAAGAAAAGATAAACACTGTGGCTGTGGTTGGTGGGTTTATTTGACAACTGAGAAATGTTGGGATGAGCTTAGACTAAACTAAACAAAACATGAATGGCTGCACAACACTTCTGAAATACCATATTGTCCTCTGATGTCTGTTTCATGTAATGTGTGTCAATGATTGAGACGCATCTCATCAGTTGTCAATGCTTTATTGATTTTTGTATTATTATATTGAATTCATATTTTGCCTTTCTTAAAAAGCCATAAACATAGATATTCTTCTTCCAGAGCCAACAGTTGTTGCTCAACTGGAAATAACGTGATTGTGTTTGTCTTTCAGAGTGATTCTCTATAGATGTTCACCACAGACTAGAGACACTCGTTATCAATGCATGGATGTCAGACACACACACACGGGGGAGTCAAATTGTGGCTCATGTACAGCAGGGTGGTGGAGCACACCTAGCCTGGTAAATCCCCCTACCTCCGGAAATCTCATTTGCATTTGATTTCAGCAGTGAGTCTGGCCTACAGGCCAGTCTGGGTGTTTCTCCACAGTTCATAACATGAACTGTCCTATCAGCGTCCTCGCTCAATGTTCTGTGATTGACAGCGAAGGTTGGCCAATCAGGTGGCGAGTTCGAGTGAAACCGAATGGAACCGAGTGCAGCCGACAAAAATGGAACGGGCGGCCATTGTTTCTGTCCGCTGTTTTTGGTTTTGGTTTTAAAACTTTAAAATGCTCTCAAACTTCTTTTTTGAGGCACGGAATTTACTTTTAAGATATCGTTTGGATAGAATTTAGTTGTTTAACTTCACATATGTGGTCAATTAATCATGACAGAGCTTATTTAAAAAAAAAAATTCAGAGAACCGGCAGGGGCGGGCAGTGACACGTATGTATCAGAATAAAGCAACCTATTTTCGGCATAGCCCCTTCAAAAGTCCCCTTGCGTCATATTGGCTGGTGGTGGGGAAACAGGCTGCTGATTGGCTGAAGGGGAACGAACTGCTGATTGGCTGAAGGGGTTGTCAGTCAACGGTACTAATCCAGCCCAGCTCCCAAATTGCCCATAGAGGCCTGTAGACCAGACTCCTTCCTGAAATCAAATGCAAATGAGATTTCCGGAGGGAGGGGGGTTTACCAGGCTAGAGCACACCTGTGACAGTGCACTGCAACCATTGAACCAGGCAGTATCAAGTTCTCGTCTCTCCCGGGTTCCACTCATCCCTGGGAGAGACCACCATCCATCTCCCAGGGGTCCTGACACCCACCCATATTAACCTCCATTACTCTGAGCGCCTTTAACAGCACCCCGATGATTTATGGGTCCAGACAGGGCCCTCAGTGTTCCCAACACCAACTTCAGACGGCCCACCATTCACAGGGGGACCGTAATTAGAGGGTCGCTTTCACAACGTATATCTTGGCCTCATTAGTAAAGCGATGTTGCGTACATTCTGCTTTCATCCTATCTCGCGCTGACACTTCAGTATGACGTCATTGGGATTAGAGAGCCGAGCGCTTTCATGTGCACAACGCGGCACGTCGCCACACTTTGTTGTTGATGATAATGCTTGAGAATTTTACATTGACTTGGCTCTATTATCTTTGCAAGGTGCATGTGTAGCTCTTTTCTTTCAGCTATATATAATATTATACACACAAACACACACCCTATATATATACTGTATATATTACACTATGACAGATATACAGTATATACTGTATGACAGGCAAGCACATGATTCATTGCGATGAAAGCAATCTGAGCTCCCATCAAACGGTATTGCTAGAAGGATTCTAGCAATACCGTTTCTCCCCCTCTCTACTTTCATTCTCACTCTCCCAACCTCTGCTATGGTTGCAGAACCGACGATAGCACTGCAGCTTCACAGAAAAAAGAAAAGAAAAAACATTAAATATTCATCCTAGAGTGAATTAAACAGTAGCATGCATGAGCTTTTAACTCCTGTTTTCCTGCTCATCTCTGTAGAAAAACACTGCAGAGCTAAGTTTGAGATACAAAATGATAGGAGTGAGAACAAGTCAAATTAGAAAAACTAAATGTTTTGACATTCAACCTCGACAGTCTTCCTAACTGATGTGGAAGATTATGGTTATCAATGACATGTCATTAGAACAAGTGAGGAAGAATAACACATCCACTTAACGTTTGAGAAACACTGAGCGAGAGCAATTTACAGTACAATGCACTGCATGGGCAAGTCAGGGTTCCATGCCTCGTTCAAGCAATTTTGAGCACAATCGTTCCAATCATTAGCTGAGCACCACCAACAACTACTACTTCTTAGTAGTTCCTCTGGACTTGGTATTTCTGGAGAGGCAATCCTCATCCAGGATACATGTTTGTAAATCACACACTACCTCATTCAGTAACAGATGAGATATAGTATGTATTCTTTGAAGTCCAAATATCATCTCAATTTGTGAGATGTGACAGTTAGGGATCACCAGGGAGATCACCAGGTATTACTATTTGATATCACATGTCCCATTTTATTCCTCACAGAAAGAAAACTCCACTTAATTCCACTTAATGTCACTGTTTTCCATGTATAACTTGCTCTATATGATCTTGGACAGTAATTGACAAGAGGCTGGCATAGAGCACCAATCCACAGTGCATATGGTAAATCATTACAGTACGCCATACAATAGCTATTTTGGTGTTGAAAGGGTTTCTTTTGAACTGGAATTTTATTATATAGACATGCAGATGGGTTTTGGAAACACTGTAAAGCATCAGACATCTGCACGCTTCTAATTCAGAACCAATTACATTCAGTGTGTCACAGCAAAGTTTATATTGGAGGCTTTAATGGATGTACTTACACATGTGCACTCTCTCTCTCACACACACTCACACACACTCACACACACACACACACACACACACACACACACACACACACACACACACACACAGTGTTACCATTAACAATTCAATGTATTCATGAAGAATGCATTATGGACTGCCTCAACAAAGCGTTTCCCTTTATACAGCCAATTTGCTCAAACATATAATCAGAGTGTAGGGCCTGTGTGTTTGTCTTCATACGCAGACCGTTCTCCTGTTTTATTCAATGTTCGAGAGAGAGGGAGAGATGGCGAGAGAGAGAGAGGGAGAGAGGGAGGGAGAGAGAGAGAGAGAGAGAGAGGGAGGGAGAGAGAGAGGGAGAGAGAGAGAGAGTGAGTGGGGGAGGTATAGGGGTTGAGGAGGGCGCTGTTGCAGATAAAAGGATGTTTGAACATCGTTCGCACCATCATACTTTCATTCTTCTTCCCGAAATGAGAGGGAACCCCCCCAGGGTATTCATTAGACAAGCTGCAGCCCCCCCTCCCCAACACACACACACACACACACACACACACGCACGCACGCACGCACGCACGCACGCACGCACGCACGCACGCACGCACGCACACTTCACCCCACCCCCCGACCCCCTCAGCATCATCCTAATAATTGCAAGGCTCTGGAGAAAATGGCTTCACCACTTTGGGAGCGTATTCCGCTCGGCATTTGGTGTGAACTGTCAAGAGTTATTGATTTGTGTCGAGTCGGAGGGTGACAGCAAATAATACCAACGAAGCAGAGATTTGAGGAACAATTGGTGCGGACTGGGGACTGGTGGTGGTGGTGGTGGTGGTAGCGGGTTGTATCGGTTTGGGTGTGGTGGAGCATTTTCGTGGGATATTTCCCTTGTGAAAATGCCAGTTTCAGTGCTTCATATGATAGATGCATAGACGTATGTGGCAAGGCTTATCTAGAATTCATTTTGATCTTCGCCAACGAGAATGGCTTTCAGAAAGACCTCTGACTGTGGCAATGCAATAGTGTCATCATGTTTAGGTCTTTGAAGACTTGTCAGCCAGCGATGAGGTCACTGTTGTGCGGATATTGGATCTTAATCAGCGTAAGGGAGATTTGTAAAGTGCCTCTGTTGCAAAAAGAAAAATAATTATTTTAAGAGGTATGAAAACAAAACAAGAATCTTAAGTTTCAATGTCATTTGAGGCCATGGGGAGGTCATCTGTAGCTCTGTGGGTAGAACATACAGCCTAATTTCATGTGACCGAAGCGTCCCAGTGGGAGGGGCTTAAAGGAGAATACCGGACAAATTAAGTGTTGTCTTTGATGTCTCGTTACTCACCGACCGACGTGAAAAGTGGCGTTCTTTTTTTCCATAGATTCCCGTGTCGTCATTTTTTAAACCCCCTCCGTTGTCAGAATGGGAGCGCGTGGGTTAGGGGGGCGAACGATTTAACACTGGATGCTTGTTTCTTTCCAGAACCTGGCAACTCGTGTTGCCAGATTCTGGAAACAAGCAACCAGTGTTAACTCGTTCGCCATTGACGGTGGCCTCGCAGGAAATTTCAATGCATGTTTGACTATCATGAGACTCCACAATGACTAGGAGTAGAGAGAAAAACAACTTTGCCTCGGTTATAATAGACGAATCTCCCTAACCCACGCGCTCCCATTCTGACAACGGAGGGGGTTTAAAAAATGACGACACGGGAATCTATGGAAAAAAAGAACGCCACTTTTCACGTCGGTCGGTGAGTAACGAGACATCAAAGACAACACTTAATTTGTCCGGTATTCTCCTTTAATAACGTTGGTATTCAATCATTGATTTTCATATCCCATCCGTTGGTGATTTACATCCTACCACACTGATAAAGGACTCAAATTACAACAATTGTTTAATTCAACCAAATTCTGCCTTGTTCTGATAGAGACAGTAAACAGAGAGACATGAAAGATGGAAGAGGGGGGGGGGGGGACATGCAGTAAAGAGCCTCGGGTTGGACTTGAACCCAGTGCAGCTGCCGTATGGACTGTAGCCTTATTTAAGCCTGATTTATACCTAGTCTTTCACCCATTCTTTTACTGTAAACTTGTCAAGCGACAATAAAGTAAAGTTGAGTTGATTTATGTGGTATGTGCTCATAGCCTACTAGGTGAGCCACCGGGGCGGCCCCTAAATTGCTTGAATCTTTTATTTTGGCATCAAGAATAGCACAACAAAAGTGAGTGGAAAAAACAACTGTCGCCTATGCATCCCATAGATCGTTCGTCACCGTCATTTTTCTTGGGGACTTCCTACCGCTGTTTCCAGGTCCACTGCTAATGGAAATGACAACCGTTCACACGACTCTGTGCCGGCAGACTGCAGCTTGACGCAGCCTCATTGCGGCCACAGCGCGATGTTGGAAAAGCATAGATTAGTGCCAAACTCAACACTACAATGGGAATGGAGCTTCATTTCCTCTGAAGCTCAATGGATTGACAATGGTACAAACACTGAATGGACTAGGGGGTTCCATTTCCTGTGTTGCTCAAACGGTAAAGCATGGCACCACCAATGTATGGGTTAGGGGAGCCACCTGGGGATCCGGTTGGCCCGAACCGCTGATCCAGCCGATATACCCGTATGGGAATATACTGATGACGGGACACAGGCAGCAACTGATACAGAGATCTCCATATATGGGCATAAAGGGCCACAGATAAACAGTACAATGGGTATTGCATAACCGGATGTGGCATGATTTCCAAACTTGCATCATTCACAATCTTACTGGGGCTACCAAGCCAAAATGGGCGTGGCTACTGTAAAGCACAATAAATAAAAATCGTCAAAATGGCTTGTTAAATTGTGAGTGAACTCTGTTGATCGTGCATGCTGTAAATGTTGTCCTAAATTTGGTATAATGTCTGAAGATTGTCTTCTATTGTCTTCTTTTCTAGAAAAGACAATATTGTCTGTAATTTGTCCTATTGGGTCGCAGCCTTACCTGGACACTCATAGAGTTACTGTACTGTTTGTTTGTATACCCATATTTTATGTGCATGTCACACATAAATACTATTATATGTGTATATGTTTTTAATCAGATACAGATTGTTCTTGTGACAAAACAGGGGAATAAAAAAACATATCCAAGTACATCAGCACACTAAGTTTGTTAGGTTAGAGAAGGCGGAATGGATTGGTTCACAAAGCATTCCATCATTATAAGACCACCGGATCATTCCGTTTTAAAACACACATCAACATTGTTTTGTTAAATCTCAAATGAGCTGCAGCATTTTGCGACACATCACACAGAGAGCGAGGGAGAGAGAGAGATGGTGAGAGAAAGAGAGAAGAGAAAGGGAGAGAGTGGGCGGGAGAGAGAAGAGGGTCAATTTGTTAATCGTGTAGTGAACCATTTTGCAACACATCTGAGGGATGGACAGAGATGGAGAGAGAGAGATAGATAGAAATAGATTGAGAAAGAGAGAGAGGCATGTATTTGTTCATCTGTCAAACACAACCCTCCTGGTCTGTTTGTCTTCTCCCCGGGCACAGAGTTGGGAGTTGTTTCCGTAGCGACCGTCGGGTGAAAATGATTGTTTTCTCAGATGTTCCTGTGGCCCCGTCGCCGCCCCCCGCCCCCATTCTCCCTCTCCCCTCCTCTCCCCTCCGGTGACGGTGACAGAGGCATTCTGGGATATGGCTGCGGCCGGGCTTGGCAGGCCTCTGAGGCGTCAGCTCTGTTCCTCCCGGGACGTCCTGGAACCGCGTCCCAAAGCCACAGCAGCAGCATAATTAAAAACACACTGCGCCTCCCTCCCTCCGTCTCCCTCTCTCAGTCTCCCTCTATCCGTCTGCTCTCCCCTCTCTCCCTTCTTTTCTTCTTCTCTCCTCCTCCCTCAATATCTCCCTCCCCTCTACACCTCTTTTCTTCATTGTCTCCTTCCCTCTCTCACTCCTTATACAACAAACACAACCCCCTCAGCCTGCAAACACACACACACACGCACACGCACACACACACACACACACACACACACACACACACAAAATCTTTCTCCAGACCTGGGTCAAAATGTATGTGAAACAATTCAGTTTGTTGTCATCACCTTCATCCACCAGATGGGCAGTGTTTACGACATATGGGCAGTTCAGTTTGTGTCAGTAAATCTGTCAGTCATGGGAAAGGGTGATCACACTCTCAGAAGCTTTACTGCGCTCATATGAAACTTTTCTGGGAGTGATCGTGATGCCTTTTCATGGCAAGCCCTGCCCCATTTGGCGCCACGAGTAGGTTCAAACAAAATATTAAAGTGTATTTGCAAATACTAATTGGCCCTTGTGACTCACGCAGCGCACGCTGAACTTTTCACTCCACTCAGACGCACAGACACAGACGTGGGCATGTGCCACCGACTGGCCGGGTTTAAAAACATGACTCACATAGAAGAGATTATTCAGCTCCTCTCATGTGTTGGCCTCGCTTCTCTGCTTCGATGAGCTCAGTTCCCATCCATCCATCACAGCCTATTTAGGGCCAAAGACATTAGGTAGCCTGAATCCACCACAGGCCCTGCCTGCCTGACTGTGTCACCCAGTGTCTGATCTCACTATACGGCTGTTGGGTGTCACACTTTTTCAACTACTGATGCACTTTGGCTCTGCACCCAGGACGAATTGTTGGGGGAAAGAAAAACGTTTCGCTAATGTTTTCAAAACTTAGCCCATAAGGAATGATATGGTGATTATTTGCAGAGAGGGGCAGAGTTAAGCCTCAGTCATACTTCATCGTATCATGGTGTCGCTCACAACATATCGGCTATTTGTGGTGTGCAACACTGTATGACATTTTTTTTAATTCCTTTAATGCCTCGCTTCAATTACCTTATTTAAAGTAATACTAGGTAACTTTTTCAACAAAACTAAAGTTAAATTGTATATCTTTTGTTTCCAGAAAACGGAAACGTAAATGCACCGGTTTCCTGTTTGGCCAGGAACTACCGCGCTAATAACAAAAAGGAATCTCACGCTGTTTTTAAGAGATTGTAGGATTTGAAGATCGAAAAACAACAGCAAAAGAAAACAGCTCACGGTAGGGCATTCACGAATAGTGATTTTTAGCATTCGAATTATTCGACCTATAAGTATTCGGATAATGGGAATCGAGCTCCCAGCGCTCCAGGAACTGTACAAAAAGCGGTGCGTGGTCAAAGCCAAGCGCATCATCAAGGACAAGCACCACCCAAGTCACAGACTGTTCAACCCCCTACAACGACCGCGACCGGGCAAGGGGCTCTACCGCAGTATCAAGAGTTCCACCACCAGATTTTGGTGTAGTTTCAATCCAACTGCTGTCAGAATGCTGAATGGGGCATAAGCCTGGATGAGTTCAGCAGCCTGACAGCAGGCGGCGCAGACTTTTCTGGCTCTTCCTGAACACACCTGTGGATTATACCAGGGACAATTACTTGGACTTTAGCCCCCCCCTCGGACACACCTGTGGACTACACCAGGTACAAATGACTTTTGTTGCACTCCCTCATGGAGCTACATGCGGATTATACTAGGGTCAGTCCACTCTAGGTGGACACGCACTGACCTTTTGCACCTTAATCCCTTGTATAACGCACTGACTTTTTTTGGGTCTTTTTATTGTGCTCCTTTTCCTCTAAGCACCTTAACGTCCTTTGTCTATCATGCACAGTATAAGTATAACATGCACAGTATACAATACATTGCTGCTATGCTCAGGCACCTTAGTTTAGTTTTTTAGTTTTTTTATTATCTCAGGTAATTTGTAAATATGTAGATAACTTGTCTGGCCTTCTGTTGCTCTCTTGTTTTTGATCTCCTTCCCACCTGCCCCCCACCCTCTTCTTCTCCCCCCCCCCCCCTCTTCTTTCTATGGAAACTAACGTTGCGATGGGAACGATGTACAAAAAAGAATTTCACCCACTTTTTTACCTTGTAAACCTGTGATGTGACAATAAAACTGATTCTGATTCTGATTCTGATTCTGATTCGAATATTCGATTAATCGATTTGATTATAAAAAATTAAAAAAATGTTTTTTTTTTGTTTTTGTTTTTTCAATGGCATTGACTCGACTCAAGGAATGCGAGTTGACGTCACACCAGAGCTCACAGCTGCGTGTCTGCTGTAGAAAAGCCACTAAAAATATATTTTAAAAAAAACGTTTTAATTTTTTAATCGAATAGTGGTTTGATAGTCGAATAGTCGGTTTGATATTCGAATATTTGAATATTCGACTATTCTGTGAATGCCCTAGCTAACGGTAACTAAAGCTCCACTGGCTAAGAGAAACGATCCACAGATAGTATAAAACAATTAAAAGAACGCTTTTTGAAACGCTTCCGTCTTCCGGTGAAAACAAATGGAATTCTGGGTAACGCAGGAATAAACGAACGACCTGCAGTGACGGTAATGACCAGCAGAGGCTGCTAAAAATCGTTATTTGTGGACCTGCATTGTATTACTTTAAAGAGAGAGAGCGAGAGAGCAGTGCGACGTACAGTACTGTATGCGGCCCGAACTCTACTGTAGATGTGAGGGCCAATAATAAATACTAAATTATTATTGTCTGTACGATGTCACTCGATATTTCGTGTCTATGACTGTGATGAAATAGGTAACATGAGAAGACTGGCCTGTACACACTCCATCCCACAAACAACAACGTCTCACCTCATGAACAAACCACAAACCAGAGAACCTCCATGGGAGTGTGTTAAAATGAGTTGCACTCAAGTAGTCAAAACAGCCACAAGAATGAAGGAGTGGCAACGTACTGTAGGTGTCTCGCACCACAGCCATACCTGTGTGCGTGCGTGTACACACGCGCGCACGCGCACACACACACACACACACACACACACACACACACACACACACACACACACACACACACACACACACACACACACACACACACACACACACACACACACACACACACACACACACACACACACACACACACACACACACACACACACACACACACACACACTAGATCATGGGTAGATGTGATCGGGGGGTTGGGGTCATGTGTGCGTGTCTGTGTGACAAGAAGCTCTGAAGAGATAAATTTTCTTACCTCAGTAAAAAAAAAGAATTCCCATCATGCACGTGTGCGCGTTGACAAGACATTGTTTGAGTACTGGATGAAAATGTCAACTGAAAACCGAACACGCATGAAATATTTACGACCGAAAAAATAGAGGGGAGAGAAAGAAAACAAAAAGTGAGGAATAAACTTCTCACGAGGCTGTGGAGGAAAGCGAGCGTCGCAGGGCACTGCATGTCTCTACTGAGGAAGAGTAATGAAGGTGTTCCAGACGCTGTCATTAGAACAGAGAAAAACGTGACAAATGATTTCAACATGAATATTCAGTGTTTGGGTGCATGAATCTATGTGAGGACGTTATTTTGTTTTGCTCCCCAAAGATATTATGTCCTCAATATCCGTTACGGCAGTGATTTGTCTACATTATAGGTGCTGTAAAGCAGTGGTTCTCAAACCTTTTTAACTCAAGGACCCCAGGTTTGGTATGTACTGTATTACGCCACGGACCTCCATAACTCAGAGAGAGTACAAATGGAACCAAATGGACCCAGAGTTACAGACCCGTACGTTTAGCTGGGGACCCCCTGGAACCTCCTCTGGGACCCCTTGTGGTCCCCGCACCCCACGGCTGGAAAAAAGTAACTCTTTATACTCCAGTTTTATTTATATTTAGCATAACATATCATTGCTATGTCGGGCGGAAACCTCTTATCTCCATATTCTAACTATTTTCGTAAATGAATGCCCTACTCGATCATACAACAGCGTCACACAAAAGTATCAAAAGTAGCAGATCCACAAGCTTGAAAAGTGGCGCCTTTGGACATATGAGGTTTCCACCCGACAGAGGCGATATATTCTTATTATGAATGTTAGGTCAACAAAGTATATAGGGATTAAGTGGTTAAATACTGGAGTTGTAGAAACCCCATGCAAGCCTTCATAATACTTTCATACTGTATCAGTAGGAATACGCGATAGGGCAGTCTGAATAGATTTAGAGTGCGACAAAGTGCAGGAGGAGCAGGCAGGAATCAAAAGGGGCTTAAACGGACGAACTCATGGCAAAGACGTACTAAATGTTGATATAAATACAACAAGGACTTTATGTTTCAAATAAACCCAGACTACTGTGGATTCAAGGAGTATAATAGGATGACCATGTGCACCTCCCTGCTATTATATGCACTGCGTGAGAAGGCACCATTTAGAACGGAGCTCTAGTGTTGTTTTTTCCATTTTGCCTCTTATTGGAGTCCCACTTCTTATTTGAGTCTCTTTCACGTTGGTATACGCCCACACACACACACACACACAGACAGACACACACACACACACACACACACACACACACACACACACACACACACACACACACACACACACACACACGGTTCCTTTGATATGAAGGCAGAAGCTATAATTTTGCTAGATTGAATTACATCAGAATTATAGTACAAGCCTCAGTTTATGGTTCGTTTCAATAGTCGCTCTCCTCTGCAAATTGGATTAGCTGTGCTTTTTTTGTTCGCTCCACAGTGCTGTTTGCTTAATATGTTAGTGGCGTGACGAGAAGCAATATCTACCTTTGGATACTTCACATCGTTGTACGTCGACAACGTGCACCGCTCTGTAAGCCTGCTATAAGAACCACTTAAAGCAATGATCCTGAATTTCATTGGCCGTGTAAATTCTCAGGAAGATTTTGGGAGAATATGCAACTTTTATAACTCAGGATAAATCAAACGGCAAGGTTTTCTCCTTTGATGCTTGTGAAAATGAACACAATAGTCAAATCTTTTGCAGCCTGAAATTAGGCCTACTTACAAAATCCACAATTAACTTCCAAATACTGCCAGGCCTTGTATCAAGCGCTCAGCTTGGAAGTGGAAAGCTATCTTCAATCCAATTAAACAAAAACAACTAAGATGCCAGTATTTTTTTCTTTCAGTATAACTTTAAGGCACTAAAATGGTATGGTGGAGAGAGACAGGAGAGACAGAGAGAGAGAAGACAGGACCACTTGCGTGGACAGAACACCATTTGGTAAAGACACCTAGATATTCCAACCCGTTCATATTCACCCTGGGCCCGCAATGACACAGCACTGAAGGAATTACACTGGGCTATCAGTGAACAGGAGAATTCTCACCCAGATGCCACACAGGACAGACCTCAAAAAGGTCTGTCCTAAATATTACCATTTACCAACATGTCACATGCAGCTTCCGTTGTGACCATAATCTATATATCACTGTCATACCCCTTTCTTCGCCACCCACCGTTTAAGCTCTGAGTTTGATTGATGTCTCTTTCTGCCAGTGTTGTAAAACTTCCTGCCTTTTGTAAAAGTATCATTTTGCAACAAAGCATTTTGCTTTCACACATGTTCACTTCAGACTGGTTTCTGACCACGTTCTGGTGTGTCTCCATGACCACTTCCCTCCCCTCCACAACGTCTGTGTGCTGTGCTGCTTTTCTTGAACACACTCCCTCTCTGTGACTTTGCTTGCTTTGATGAACCGTTCGTATTTCTCAGTGGGGTCCACTTCCATCTCCAGCAATTGGAAGCAGTTGCTCACTACGACCATGAAGAGTGCTACTGGAAGTCTGGACGAGTCGAGAACAACTTCGAATCATACCTGGTCTGACTGGTCGGCTTGGGAACGCTGAGGCTAAGGCACACGTTCATGGATTTTCCTACGCGGTGATCTGAGCTGACTGCGGTAAACTACCCAGCAAGCACAATGACGTCATGATGACGTTATGATGACGCCCGGTCATCACCCCGGTGACGTTCAGGACTAGGCCAGATCACAGCCCATATGGGGATGATCTTTACGTCATTTACAGGACGTCATCACCGGGACATCATATGGACATTTGGACAGCAATTTTGGGTGATGAGAAATGTGTTTAGATGACGTCCTGGAAGTGACGTTTTTGTGGTCAGGATTAATTTTGGTTGAAATCAGGTGATATTCTGGGCCAGATCTGACTTGTCTTGGTTTGACTTGATCTAGCCCCAATCGAGACGTCACTGATTGGTCCGGGTCCTGACTGTGCTTGCTGGGTAGTTGTAGGGATCAGCATTAAGGATGCTGTCCTTTATTTACGACGCATTAGGCCTAGGGTGTAGTAGTCCAGCTGCCGAAGCATGCTTTCCTATTTATGGCCAGAAGATCATGCTCAGTCATGAACTACACCATGTGTGCAAATGGAGTACACCCACTGTGTGCAAGCATATACATAGGTGTAGATCAAAAACTATGTTTGTTATTTAATGGGCATAATTTCAAATGTCCAGTTTTAGAAATGATGTAACAATGTGACCAACCCACATTGGATGTGTTGAATTGTATTATTGCAGTATTAACAAAAGTTACTTTTTCAGCCCATAGTGGGCGGGATTTGTGAGTGCTAATGAGTTTTTATTCAGTCTGCCAGAATTTCCTCAGGGTATTAGGGTTGATTTAAGAGTGTCCTGGTACATGGAATATACAGTAGGTCTAAATCCCAGTGACATCTAAACTTTACTTTTCATGTAATTCTGTATAAGACAAAGACCTGGCCAAGACAATAGCAGCGCATGGTTATAAACAAAACCATTTAAAAATAATTACTGGACAAAACGAAGAGAGAAAAAGAGGATTATAGGGAGAGTGAGAGAAGGCAGTGAAAAACAGAGGTGTTTTCCGGTTTTCTTCCTGCCACTCTCCACTGCATACGCACATCTAATAAAAATAGCACAGGAGTCTAACAACATCCTACCTTCCATAAAGTGTGGCGTAAACAGTGGCATTCGTTCCTTCAAATTTGCCCTCCATGCGTCACAACAGAACCTCCTCCCCACACCACCAGATCTTCTCATCTGGGGAAACGGATGATTAGCATGGCTCGGACTCTTAAGCACCTAGTGTCCCTATTCCGGGTCAATCTCAATCATGGTCGGCGAACGTTAGGTGAAAATAGTTGCGATGCGTTGAACGCTTGTAGATCTGCTGTATTCGCAGAAGAGATTTTGTTTGGAGGGAAAGTGGGCCAAGGATAGACCCCTGGGTGACTCCGGTCAACAAAGAATATAGGGTTTAAAAGTGGTTAATACATGTGGAGGAGCAAGAAGAACGACTTCTGCTCAATGAAAACGAAAAGTTTCATAGTTCTTTAAGATTCATTTTTGTCTCCGCCAGGCCGAAAGGCATGGCGAGAGAGTATGTTTTACCCCCTTGTCCGTCCGTGTGTGTGTCCGTGTGTCCGTGTGTCCGTCCATCTGTCTGTGAGCAGCTAATCTCAGGCACCGTTGGCCCGGTCGCTGCGAAACTGCACACACACTCCCTGGATGCCAATTCAGAACCTCTGACCCAAATTTTTCACATGGGCCTGTTATAGCGCCACCAGGAGGCCGATTTGTGCAAAACCTATTTACTCCTACAGATTTTATCCAAACGTCATGCAAATTGGTACA
Source organism: Gymnoscopelus braueri (assembly GCF_963280865.1). Classification (NCBI taxonomy): domain Eukaryota; kingdom Metazoa; phylum Chordata; class Actinopteri; order Myctophiformes; family Myctophidae; genus Gymnoscopelus; species Gymnoscopelus braueri. Next base: position 35,472,881 of record NC_137621.1, on the reverse strand, counting down.
CAGTATCTCTATAGTCATGTGATCAACACGGATATGTCCGATTTTCCATATTCCATCCTCATTGGCTAAGGTTCGCTTCCAAAATTTGCAGAATTGGTCCGTTTTGAACAAAATGCCTCAAATCATGAACGCAGCTTGCGCTTTCTGTGCAATTTCACACGCACATTCCCACTAGGCCGAGGAAGAAATGCCAACCTTTTCACATTGGCCTATTATAGCGCCACCAGGAGGCCACAATAACATACTGTAACCTGGCGGAGACCTGTGCTCCGAGGAGCACCTTTTCTAGTTATTTTATGTTTTTCCTGCCATAGCAAAATCTATGAAACGCTATGCTTTGCTTTGTCTCTCATGTCTGTTGTAGGAAAAAATATTAAATCTAAATTAGATAGTTTAGTTATTCCCCTCAAAAGCTGAATTAAATATATGTGCTTCCGCCTTTGGATTTAGGCAAAACAGGTGCATTTTTTGTTTTTTACAGTTTCACATGTGGTTTAAAAAAATCTAAAATGAATTCAAAATATTTTTCATCGTCTTTCTGTTCTTAAACCCTAAATAAATTGTAGGTCAAAAGCAGAAAATAGCCGATCAACAAGCTCACAATATGTCACAATGTCACAATATGTAAGCCTATTTTCGCCAAACGTTTGTCTATTTTTGCCGAATGTTTGTGTAATTCCACCCATTCATGCCCAGAATAGGATCACTACGGTCCAACAGGGTGGCCTTGGGAAATGTCATTTTACACATCTGTCTGAGGCTTTAGTCTGAAGCAGTTTGCTTTTCAGTTTTTCTGTGACGTTTGTTCTACAAAAGCAATACAGTCAAAACGTTTTTAAAAGTTTCATTGATGTCCTCTCTTTCTGCCAGTGCTGTAAAAGAACTACTTTGTACCAAAGTGTTTTGCTTTATCCTATCACGCCTGTTATGAGAAAACAATAAAGCCAAACTGTTTTTAGTAATTGTTTTTCATGTGTCCCTTCAAGGCACACAATCTATATGCTTCTGCATTTGGATAAATCATATTGCACTTGAAACAGGCGCTTTGAAGCGGTACAATTAAAAGAAAATGAAAAGAATTCTCTGATATCTGTTCTCATACAGCACACAAAACAAAACAAAAGGTTTGAAGGTCATGCCATTGGTTTTCAGGCCACCCTCCCTATCATGTTGAAACCTACACTGTGAGTAGGGTTGGATTTCCTGAGGGGAATGGCGGCAGGGGAATCTATGCCTCTGCTTTTGATACCCTCCCTCTGGTCATTCATTTATTAGACTGAAAGAACGAGCCCAATCGAACGAGCCCAATCGATGGTCTTGAAGGGCGGATCCAAACCCAGCCGCAGGGATTCCTGTGGTGCTTCCTATTGCTTCACCAATCTATGTCCCCGCCTCCCCTCCCCCCCCCGGCCTGTGCACGGAGCACGCTGACGTCACCAAATTTAGAGCGACGCCCCTCTGCACTCTGATTGGTTAGGAGATAACAAGGTCCTAAGACCAGCGTTCCTGCATGGTTCGCCCAGCCTTTTTTTCTTTTGAAACAAAAAAAAAAAGGTATGGGTTTCCGAGGCTATTCATTTATTGGCCGGTGTAGTTCTGGTCATACTATATATATATATACTGTCTGATATGTTTGATATTTATGTTTGATATCATCAAACATAGTGTCAACATTTAAAATATATATTAAATAATATAGCGGAAAGATCAACAAGTTCACAACGCATTGCGATGCAACGCTTTGTGAGCTTGTAGATCTGCGATATGGTACAAGGATGCAGACTAGCCGATCTTCTATTTTCGCTGTTGGTCATACGAAGTAGTGTATGTTTTATTTGTATTTATTTATTTTACAAATTGAACCCTGCATAAGCTCATGTATAAGAAAGCTCTCAGCGTCAGACTCACTGTTTTGGCCCCTGCAGTAAAACAGGGCTATTGAAGGAGAGGAAGTGTTTTGCTATACTGTGTTCCTGCACCCTGCAGGGGCCAGGGGGGGTGAAAGGCAGGGAGGCACACTCTATTTCCCCTGGCGCTGTGGGGAGCTGTGTTTTTGCCTCTGTAAGTACTGTATTTCTACACAAGCCTTGGATGATCCAGAGAGAATCGGAAAAGGAAAGGAAAAGAAAGAGAAAAAGAGGCTTTAATGATTTATTTATTTATTTTTGTTCTGTTTCTGAGGTAAACGTGTGCGGTCATCTGTTTTATAGTGTTCGACCCCCTAGCCGCAGGCCTGGAAATGCTGATACCAATACACAGCATCACTGTCTTACAAACACACACACCTGCCATCACGTACATGCATGCATGCAGCACACACGCGCGCACACACACACACACACACACACACACACACACACACACACACACACACACACACACACACACACACACACACACACACACACACACACACACACACACACACACACACACACACACACACACACACACACACACACACACACGTATGCATGCACAAGAAACACACCTGTGCACAATACTATCAACAATAAATTCACCCATGCATGAATGTAAACACACACACACAGACATCTGTGCCAATGACACATACGCATGTTCACACACGCAGGTATAGTACACAGTGCACCCCCCCCCCCAAGACATTAACAAATTTTGTTCAAAGCCATACACTCCCGAGCATTGATGTTATGAATACTATTCCACGCCTCTGGCTGTCATGATGCCTGTGACGTTTCAGGGACTGAATTAATTAATTGATGACTGTATGATTGATCAGGGTGTTCAGCGACCAGCCACCACCACCAAACCATCAGTAGTGTACTAAGAACAGCTGTGATGAATAACCACATTGGGAAAAAGTCCCTCCCTGTTGAAAATATGACAGGAATCCCTCTAATTCAATACTTCTCAGCCTTGTTTTGGCGCTCTTTATGGGGATTCCATTCAGCGCTCACGTCTCGCTGTGTAATGTCATTCCACGAGGTGGAGAAATTATTTTCACAGCCCTGGGGGTTTGTAATGTACAACACATGAAGGGAGTTTCATTTCAAAACAATATACAGTATATGACCATTTTGGAAAGAATATCATTGTTACCTGGTTAACGCATGTGTGTGGAAATATTGCCATCTTGAAAAAGAAGGGTTTTAATGAGTTTTACACACAGGCCAGCCATCAATTTATCAGAGTAGTTGCTACATTTTTGTAGTGATGCCTATCTATGTCTGAATATTCCTCTTCACATCAGAAAAGGAATGGAGCCCCACACACAGTTTTTTCTAGCTGGAATTGATAAAGTCCACATAGTCATTTATATGTGCTGACTTCCAATACCCTCGCACCCTTGCATCCTGTAAAAGATAGACAGCAGTCAATGAGAAAATAAACATTCTAATCCGCATTCCTCTAAAATTCACCTTCGCAGACAACCAAACATTTCCCTGAAGGAATAAATGATAAAGTAAAATGACCCTCAAACAGCATTATCATGTCTTCATAATATCTCAACAGCAATTGAATCACACTTTGAATAGGATCACCTCCCAGTTCCGGAGACTTGTGTTTCACATATTACAGATCAGAGCATTAAGTGTACGGTACTTATCGTATCTTGCGGGAGCTCTTGCACGGTGTCTGTCTTGTTGAACATCTACGCTAATAAATTACCTGGAGGCACTTTAATCCTGTGGGGGGGGGGGGGGGGGGGGGGTTCACATTGAGCATAGTCATGCCATTTGACTTGAGTGGGCCTAATCCCTCCATATGGCATGGAGCCCAACCCCACAGATAAGACCCAGGGAGACAATCATTTCCCTGGGACATCAGGGAAGTGGGGAGAGCAGGCTTTGAGCCGTCTCACTCTCTCTCTGTCTGTCTGTCTGTCTGTCTGTCTACCACTTTTTTCCACACTCTCCATTTCTCTTTTCTCCAGGCCTGTCTGTCTGTCTGTCTGTCTCTCTCACACACACATCTCTGTCATTCTGCGTCTTTTTCTTCTTCTTTATTCTCTCTCTTCCGCATGGCTACCACACACACAGGTTTTGTTTTCTAGGGTTCTGTCTCAGTCTTTGTCCCTCCCTCGCTCAATCCTTGCCTCCCTCTCAATCTCTCTTCTCTGCAGTTCTCTTTGAGTCGGAGGCTTTGACTTGTGACGAGAGGAGCTGATAGAGGAAGAATGATGAGGAGAGGAGCTGTTGTTTGAAGCATCACAGTTGGAGGAAGTCCCTATTCCTCCTTCTGCAAACCATATGGGATGCATATGGGTGGATTCTCTCTTTCCCTCTGTTGTATCTCCCTCTTTCTTTTTCTCCATCCCTTCCTTTCCGTCTCCCCTCTCTCTCTCTCTCTGTCTCTCTCTCCCCTCTGGCTCCAGTGAGCACATGCAGGGCTTTTGGGGATCTCTGGTCGATGCTCTGATGATAGTCCAACACAATCTTCCTCTCCTCTCTGGACATTAGTTATGTGGATTAGCTGTTTCCTTTTGCTGCCTGTGCCCATCAAAGGCCTCCCAAAACAGGCCTGCTCTATATTTAGACTGATGCAGTACTTCCTTTTCTCCACAGCTATCTGTGACTTTATGTTACTGCCTGCCTTAAAAAACACATTTCCCCTTGGACATAAAGTTCTTCGCTTCTCTTCTTTTTTTGGGGGGGGGGGGCGAAATGTGTTTGCTGAATAAACATATTAGGTGGCACAGCAATACTAATTATTAGTGAGAGTTTTATTTTTATTTTATTTTTATTTTTAATGGAAATAAGAACGCATACATTTGGAAGTATCTTTGGACTGCACAGAATAAAGATTTAATATAAATCCTTTTGAAACTCTGAAGAAGTCCTCAGTTTGACTTTGAACACGATAGTTAGATAACAAAATGTTGCTATTGTGTAAATAAAGGTCTAAAGTGTATGTATCACCTTCATTATAATTTATTGGGGTTTCCTTAATGGCATCCACTTTGTCACAGTAAGAGTGGTATTGTCTGGAGGTCATTTCTAAATCACACTCCAAATGGAACTCTTGCTGTACATTAGATAATACAGTTCCCAGTTTACCATGTAAAGTACAAGTAACAACTGACTCCTGCCAGGTGAACCTGGCACAGCAGTGAATGCCCGCCCTGATCCCTATGCTGCAAACATAAGTTAATTTATACTGGAACTGAGACTAGAGAAGATAAGAGGAAGTCAATCAAAGTTGGGAAAACTCAAAATGTGTACAGTGTATGTGCGTGTGCGTTTGTGTGATTGTGTGTGTGTGTATGTGTGTCCGTGTGCGCGCGTGTGTGCTTTGACTCCATTTACCACAAGGAAGTTAGGCCAAATAGAATGAGATGCCATGAAATGATAACTTTAGCTACTAAACAACAGCCTGGTACGATCATTCATCAGTTAGTTGCAGTTGTCTTTAAGTGAAAGACAAAGACTGTCTTTCCTCCCTCACAGTTTCAAAGAAATGGGTGCCAGCAGCAATATCCATCTATGTGACATGGCACATTAGGGACCAACCGCCAAATTATCTGAGACCATCGCTGCATTTATAATACCCATCATGTATGCAAAGATTCCCATTTGGAAGTGCTTTTGAGAATTTGGGGGGAGAATTACAGATGTTGTACGTCTAGTTTTTCTTCTAGAAAGTACAACTCTGCACTCGGTCTGCCAAGAATTCTCTGACTAGTACATCACTGCACGTCTACATGAAGTCCCAACTGTAAACTACAATTACTTCGCATTCCAGGTCAGTTTGTGGCTGTCCGACACATTTATATTGCACCAATTAACTAGCCTGGGCCCTCGACTACAGGGATAAATTCACCCCGCCAGACCTACAGGCCACTTGTGGGTTCGATGCTATTTCATTTGTTTATCATTTTCAGCGTTGTTAGTGGGTTTGTGGCTTCACCATTCCTGGAGTTGTCACTTGGATGGGCAGCAACACACTGATAAATAATATGGTCTTTCCATGTCGGCCAGAGGAAGTCTGTGATTGTAATTCTGCAGAGTGACACAGAGGAATGTTTCTCACTCAGTTTAATTACAGTGTACTTTCTGTAATTATTGAAGTGCCACAGTGACGGGACAAGTCCCTTGCTTGGTGCTTAGCCATCCATCTTCAAGGAAAGCCATTACTCCTTGTTCTTCCGCCCACAGAGAACATGTCTTTGCTGTCTGAAGGTTGGAGAGCATGTCACAGCTGTAATTTAACGCGTGTGGTGGCCTGAGTGCCGATCCTAGCTATTAAAAATGCATCTTGTCATGACATGATATCTCCGTACCGTCCACAGATTTCACAATGCACAACGCTCTGCATGAAGTGGTCAGAGACCACAGGTTAAGCAAAACATATAGGCTTCTGTCCAGAATGTCATAGATCTGGGTCCCCTGACCAACTGGGTGTTGCTGGAAAAATAGGGTGCATTACACAACTAACTTTCTATAAATGTATAAATACCAAATGGTAGACATTTTAATAAAGAGTCTCTAGCTACTTGATTGGTTTCTCATCATCAGCATCACCCCATCATCCTGTTGGCAGTATAAGAGCAAAATGGCAGCCACGTGAAAATGGTCAGTTGATCCTTCACGTCAATCATTACACACAACCATGACCATGACGAATGTTCTTTAAGAAATTACCAGTTGTGAAATTTTCAGCTAACAACTTTAATAACTAATATTCATATAAATGAAATTCTCTTTATACTCTCTCCACTATCTCCCCAGATGCTTATGAAACATCCTCACTCCCAAATGACCTGGCCCACTTTAGCCTGCTTAACAGGCCCTAAAGTATGCCCTTTCATCCACTTCAGCCCGGGTTTAGCTTACCTTGAACACTGAGCTTACTGGGTTCAAGTTATACCTCCTTTGCAATGATCCCTCTGAATATAGCTAATCACATCAGGCATTGGGAATGTCAAAAGATCCTGGGGCCATGGGATCAGTGACCTTCCAACCCGCCTATCTTTGGCTGGAGACTTGATTTACTGAACCAGGTTAAGCTCTCTCACCTTGTAAAGAGTCTGGAGAGAATGTTCAGCAACATCTTCTTGCCTACTGTTTTTTCCCTTACCTTTTTATGTATGTGTTGTTGATGTTAACTCTAAAAAACGCAACGCGCGATACAAAGAAACCTGTTACCTGAAAATCTGTTATTACCGGTAGTTTCTTTTTAGAGGACTGTTCATAACTGGTATAATTTGCTTGACAAAATGTAAACAATTTTTTACTCTTCCTTGGGTCAATGCATGATTAGACCTACATTTGTGGTAATGCTTTTTATAAACATCCAAAATATTGTTCGGCAAAAGCTACAAATCATTTTACCGGTCTGTTAGATATTCTGCCTGGTCTCCTAGACCTAGAATAGACCCTTTGTTTAAAAAAAAAATAGAAAAGAGGAAAACATTTTAATCTACAGACAGGCTAAATCTGTGTGAAATTGGTATGCTTCCCCTATCTGCTACTCACACAAACGCTGACAATAGACCACTATCTAATTATCGCCAAAGTAACATTGCCTTGCAGCCAGCTGTACATTAGATCTCATTTTTCGGGGAACAGATCCTTATATCTTGGCTGGCACTGAGCTGATGTAGCCTACAGCTGCTCAGCACCCGGTACAGTAACAATAAAATAACAGAGAGCACAGTGGGGTGAGAGTTGGCACTGTACGCCAGCAAGGAAATCATCATCACATTTTTGGGGATTGTGTTTTTTTCTGCGGTGCTGATATATTTAAATGCTTTTGCTCAAATGTAATGAAGTATGTTGACACAGATAAAAGATAACCATGATGGTGTGTGTATGAACCCTCCAAATAATTAGTGTGTAATTAAAATCTTTACGCTCTAAAACTTACATTAAATCTCAAGATTTTGGGCACGGACAGCTGGCGTAGCCGTCTGGGCACCTAGGCTGCTAGTCGAGCCTGACAGCTTGTTGCGGGTTCGAATCCCGATCTGTCACCCCACCATTACTCCCCCCATTTCCTGACAGCCTACTGTATATCTATCAATAAAGGCAGAAAAAGCCCAAAACATATCTTCTATACTAACTCCACATAGATTCAGTAACAATTCAGCTAAAGAAGATGTACTTTGTGTGCCCAAATGTTTTATTCTTGTATACCTGTATATGGGATGTAACAAATAAACATATAGAATCTTGAAACTTCTACTTGAGTAAAAACATTTCAGCACTTCTTTCTACTGCCATTCCAACTATGGAGAGGATGGAGAGAGAAAAGAAGAAGTATTTGTAGACGAGAGCAGCTCATCATAAGAGTTTGGGATTTCCAACTCAAGATCACAGGGTCAGAGGAATGGAGGGGAAAGGCTGAAAGGGTTTTCCTTCACAGAATGATGTACTGTATATAGATGCCTGACATCATACATAATGTAACATCTCTTCTTTTTCTTTTTGCCAAGTCAGCAGATAATGAAGAGAGAAAACAGTGGTGGTTGCACATGTAAGCAATCCCAGTTCAATGAAAATCTCATCCCCTGGTTTAATATCAAAGCATTATCTCAACACAGCCACCAAAAAATAAAGACAAGTAAAATTAATTCTAAGATACAGTTCCACGCTTATAAAAATTATATATTTTTATTTATATATATATACTGTCATTGACTACTATACATTTGTGTGGGTAAACTTGATGCACAGCAACAGCTACAGTTTGTTATGGAACGATGTAATCATGAACATTTTGCAGAATCCACACAGGGAGAGAATAACTTTTTATCTCCATCTCTAATAAGAAACTATTGTTTATGTGTTTTCTCTCCCTTTTCGATCTTCGTTACTCACTCAGTCTCCCTCTCTGTCTCACTCCCGAAATGGAAAAACTGAAGTAATTGCTTTCTGAATTAAAGAAACCGAGCACAGATGAAAACAGGCTATAATTCATTTGAGTCTCTTGGGGAGGCAGCGGGGCGGCAGGCTTCGGGGAGTGCTATAGCGAAGCGCCAGCGCTCGCCCTCAATTTCCACCACTAACAATCATCGGCGTCACTTACAACCTAGGTGTTTCTATTTATAGACCCGTGGGTCAGTACTGGTGCTGGCATGGGTCAACTTTATTTAAACGCTAACACCATACCACTGCACTGCCACAGCCGTTGACAACCCGGCTATTTAACACTCTTGAGAAAGATTGTGTTTTGCTTTTTTCCAGGGGGTGAAAGATGGATTCATTTGAAAAAAGGGGGCGACTTTAAAGAATCACATAATTGGCTGGCTGTCAGAGGACCAGAGCGGCAGAAACTCGTAATTGAGGGGAGACAGTTTCCTCTGAAAACCTCCAAAAATTAAAGACATTTCTAACTTGGTGGCAGAGGCTGACAAAGGCTTAGATGTGCTGGATTACCTGTAAATGAACCATTACATTACACTGGCTTTGACAATGGGCTATTACCGGTACATCCATTCAGGAAGATTCAGGGTTGATCTAGCAGCCAGGGTTAGTCATAATTGTATTAGTGACTAATCTATGTATGTGTGAAGAGGGTTTGCTGGGGTAGACACTGCAGCCTGTGTGTCAGATATAATCACTCATTTATCACAATTTACATAAAAAAGTCAGGCTATTTTTAGCAATGGAAATCTTGGTTCATTATGAAATTGCAATTAAACATTTAAAGAAAATGAATGCATAAATTTCAAATCCAATGAGGAAATAACCAGCAACATTACTGTGTATGGCATGGGTCTTTAACAGGGGGTCTGGGACCCCTAGGGGGTCCGGCGAGTTACTATAGGGGGGCCGCCATTTTTTTTAAAAACATTAGCTAGCCACTTGAATTCTAGCATCCGTATTCTGAGGGGAACATTAGCCGAAGAATGGCAGATCTACAAGCTAACACCTCGTGCTGCAAGGCGTTGTGAGCTTGCAGATCGTCTATTTCTCTTTTAAAAAAAGAGCAGACCAAGTACAGAGCCAAAAGTCTTGAGGCTTAAAGATGTTACATGTCTGAAAATGCATTCATGGATTAATGGTACTAACATGAATCCAACATATTGAAGAAAATATGAAAACAAAATTAACACAAAACATTAATTTACACAACACTGATGATAGTGCTGTCAAGTGAAGTCAGTCTATGAACCTATCTATATCTATGGAATCTAAAAGTTTAATCTGCAACATAATTTTATACAATATGTAGTGGGGGTCCCTGCTTCATCTCTCTCAGCTAAGGGGTCCTTGGCCTGAAAACGTTGAAGACCCCTGGTGTATGCGGTGACTACAACTCAGATACATACAATACAATATATGATGCAAAATACCACTAAACTGAAACCTGTTTATTTAATACTGTACATGTCTCATTTTGTACAGATCAAGTATACTGTATGCAGCCTACATGCAGTTGCCTATAGAGAGAGATACAATGCAGTACAGTGTAATTAGATGCTTGTCTATATAATATTGTACATTACAGACATTTTAGTGCCACATTTTAGTGCTTGCCCTGCACTGCATCCAACAGTAGACTACTGTGACATTGTTCTATCATTATCAGCAAGGACTGTTTGGAAGCTTTGTTAGCTCTGCAGCCATCAGTATGTGCATGATAACAGCCCAGTCTAGGCAAGCAATCAACACACACCCTTCTGTGCCACAAAATGCCCATCGATTTCTGCTTTACAATCATTCAGAAACAATAAGCTGCAGTGGCCACTGTAGCACTATTGAATGCAATAATGTGGATGAGAGATGGGCGAAGGGAGCTTCTACAGTGCTGTGGCTATTTTTACTCAAACTATAGGAAAATATACATTCTAAACACAGGATGTGGTGCATGGTGGCTTTGGCCATGTATGTCTTGTTACTGGATTTCTTGCTTGTAATTGGCAATCTACAGTTTTTCTCAAGTCATTTTTGTCTATACCAACAACGGGCCAGTCCTATAGAGTACAGAAGTCCTGACGTCACTCGTTCATCCCCTGGTTCGTAAGGTAATTTCTCTATGGAGAATAACATTGGGTCATCTTAGAATCGTCTCATATCAGAATTGTGGTCCAAAAATAAACAAACTGTCTCGGCGATATTGTCAGGGAGGTCGTTCTGTATCGTTTATGATAGTCAGTCACTTATATTTGATACAGTCCGTTTCTGGTGAAAATGTAACTAATTCGGCGGAAGTAACATTAGCGTTTTCTCACCGTCAGTTGATGCTTCATATCCATAAGAGTCAAACCGCCGGGATCATTCGTTTATTTTTGGAACACAGTTCTTATTTGACGCGATATTAAACACGTCTATGGGAATTCAGAACGGGGGTGGAAAACCGCGAACCAGGTAGGATGTGTAAATTACGTCAGACTTCGGTGCTCTATACACGCAAATATTTCTGGCTGGCTGGCTGGCTGACTGACTGACTTGACTGAGTCAGTCATTGAGTGCTTAAATTACAGCATTAGTCAGCACGTTGGCTTACGACAGAATAGCCAATCGCAGAGCAATAGTCTGTAAAGGATCTATCCTTAGTTGGCCTAAAAACATACTAGCCAATCACATTGGCTAGTGTGTGTGTGTGTGTGTGTGTGTATGTGTATATGTATATACATATATACATACTGTATATACATATATACATACAGTATATAGTGAATTTAATAAAAGTGCAACAGCAGAAAAAATCGAAATAATGCAAAAACATCAAAGTAAAGGTCACTCTACTAACTGTAGCCAAATCATTTAGCAGGTCCATGACCGCAAAGACTAATACAAATAAGAAATTAACATCAAATTGCATTAACCATGGCCTTTCAACAATGCATTTATTTCGACAATGCTTTTATTCTCTCATTTTTACCTGCACTCATGTCTGGTGTTGCCCTAGATAGCGGCAGTAAGTTCACAAACAGTACAGTGTGTGACCCTGGCTTTGCTGGGCATGGCAAAGGTCAGACACAGAGCTTTCAGTGATGTCACAGAGGTCTGCCCGCATAGTGATAGATGTGGTGCTGGGAGGAGAGTGCCCTGGAGGGTTCATACACACACCATGCCATGGTTATCTTTTATCTGTCTGGGGTGTGCATGTCTCTCTCTGTGTATGTGTGTGTGCGTGTGCGTGTGCGTGTGTATGCATGTGTGCGTGTGTGTGTGTGTGTGTGTGTGTGTGTGTGTGTGTGTGTGTGTGTGTGTGTGTGTGTGTGTGTGTGTGTGTGTCTGTGTGGGGCCGGATTAACCCTTCGTGGTGCCCTGTGCTACGACCCGTTTCGGTGCCCCCCCGGACCGTTTTGTCAGCGGGGGGAGGGCGGAAAAAAAATTACGTTTTACCGCTTCAGCGCTCCTTCAGCAGCCGTCGCTTCTAAATTTCGGCGCTTTCCGGCGATAGTCCTGTCTTCTTTCACTTTCTCCACGCTGTTTGGTGCCCCCCCCCCAGGTTGGTGCCCTGTGCTTCAGCACCTAAAGCCCTTCCGTTAAGCTGGCACTGTGCACGTGCACGCACGCACGCTCGTGCGCACAGTATGTGTGTGTGTGTGTGTTTGTAAGAATGTGTGTATGTGAGCCTACAGTATGTGTGTTGGGGGAAGGGGGGTGTCAAGTGGAATCTGTTTTCCATCTGTATACTTGTGAGCGTGCCGTGTGTGCAGTGTGCACATGCATGCGTGTGCGTGCACGTGAAGGTGACTGTTTGCGGTGCGAATTCACACAAACACAAACAAACTAAACACACACGCAAGCGTGTGGATAAGTGTGTCTCTGCAATGCAATTGTCTTTAATATGTGTGTATGTGTCTGTAGTGCGTGTGTGCGCGCGTGTGTGTGTGTGTGTGTGAATGTGAAAGACAGAGAGAGAATGTCCAGTATGTGTGTGTAAACAGGTCTCTGTTCCTGGTATCATCGTCATGTGCTCTTTGCTCTGGGGAGATAACCCCTGATTAGAAAGGGGTTAATCCAAGGGTGGGGGGGGCACTCCCAAAGAGCTGAATCTGCATACTTTCAATCACTGGGATTTGTCTGCCCAAAAGACACTAACACAATAAGACAACTGCCCCTTTCACCGGTTAACTCTGAGGTCTCCCCGCGGCCCCCCAGGACCACCACATTGAGATCGGGACCCTGACTATTTACGGGTCAATTCCGTCAATGGAATCGATCCGCAGTTGAACAGATTAAACTCTTTGTTTCGACCATTTCTTTCCAACTCGAGTCAGCTCAGCTGAACTGAACAAAAATAAACTGAGCTGTATTCAATGCAATGGAAATTTAACTTACCTAAAATGAACCAAATGAAATGAAACTGATCTGATCTCAATGGAACTAAACTAAATGAAAGTGAAGTGATCTAAATTAAAGTAAATTGAATTCGGCTGAACCAAAATGGGAAAAACATAACCACTTAAACCCTATATGGTTGACTGGAGTCCCTCAGGGCTTTATACTAGTGTATTTTCAGTTTTCGCTCTGCATTAAATATCTTAGCTGAAAATAGCCGATTTACAAGCTCACAATGAGTCGCAGCGCGTTGTGGGCTTGTACATCTGCTATTTTCTGCAAAAGTTTTCCCCAGAATACGGATGATAAATGAAATGGTCATAATGGAGATATAATTAAATACAATGAAACTACTTATGAAAAATCATGACTCAGGATTTCATTCACCCGTTATAGTTCACGTGTTCCTATATGGAGACACTGTTGGGCTTCTACTCTGTTCTGAATCAAATTCAATATGACAGCCGGACGATGCATCACGAACGCTCCCATTTTAAACTTAAACAGTATACCAAAATATGTATCTGAAAACATTTGAGCTGAGAAATAGGCAATGCAGTAATGCTTCAGCCTCTCTCTCTCTCTCTCTCTATCTCTCTCTCTCTCAGGCAGTGTCATTAGCCGAGGAGCGGGACCGTCGGCTGAGACAGTGACTGGCTGAGACACAACCAGCCTCTGTTTTACTAGGATTTTCGCGATAAAGGTAAAACAGCCTTTGCAGCTGGACTTTAAATTCAGTTGTTTATATCTACTTCCCTCAACTCAGTTGAGCCAAACTAAAATAAACAGTAGCACAACGTTCCCTTTCATTCTTTACATTCAGAATCTCCACAAGAGCCCCCAGGATTACAGAAAACTCAATGGTGGATCTGAATGTATAGCGACTGATTCCCCAACATGACTAATTGGATTTAAAGCTACCATAACCTAACCAGACCAGACCAGACGAGACCAATGTTAAACATCAATCTAAACTTAGCTGAAGTTAGTTAAAAAAGAAAACGGCTCTCCCCAGGAACTCAGTTAACCCATTTGGATAAGAATGTAAAGGGATCAGCTAGTTCTACTGATGGAATCAAGCTCATTGATCCTTTAAAACAGAATCAGCTCAATAAAATGAACAGAAGTGAATTAAACTAAACCAAAGTAAACTAACTGGTATAACTTTCCCTTTCAAGCCCCATGGCCTCCTAAGGATTCCAGTATTACTGTATGAAAGGCAAAGACATTGGTTTGGAGGATCATAATGCACATGGTTCGATTATCTTTCATGTGATTTGAGAGAAAGCCTGTGATTAACCAATTGAGCCCTATATACTTAATTATATGCCGATCTACACGCTCGATCTGCTTAACTATTTTAGATTTTTTTATTTTATTCTTGAAAAGAATATATATTTTTTTAGAACATTTGGGACATTGGGATGCCAGATTGAAAACCAACTCAATTCAAGAGCCCTAGAAATAATTTGACCAATGACACATCCACCACAAACACACAGCTGTTGTATCCATTTCCCTTGGTGCTTGTGTTCTGTCTGCTGTGATCTGGTTTAAAACCATAGTCACTACCTTCGGAATGTTCCTTCACAGCATTAGATGATAGACTGAACTGCATTCCCACACACATCTCTCTCCGCATACTGTAATGGGCATGACCCAGTAACACACAGCTATGATCTAATAATGCTGTGCTGTTTGATGATGAATAAAAAACGCTGTACTGTAGGTCAATTTAACTGTCAGAAAAGCTCTTCGGTTGCAAAACTGAAACAAAAACACTCATGAATTGTTAAGGCGGTTTGGTGTAGCACGGAACCCTAAGACGTAGTTTATACTCCGTAGTAGAACCGTATCACTTGCCGACAATAGCAGATTTTCACGTGTCGCATCACTGTGTGATGGAGAATAAATACTTAGGTTAACCACATGAACCCTAGCGTCCCTATTCTGGTCATGTCATGACAGGCGAACATTTGGTGAAAACAGGAAAATATTCAGGGAAAATAGCAGATCTACAAGCTACGAGCTCAATGAATCGAGTTCCAACGCCTTGTGAGCTTGCAGATTGGCTATTTTTGCCGACGAGATTTAGTGTAGTAGTGGTTACCTGCGGTAAAAGTTTCACCATCACTAGATTGCATATTACGCAATTATTACATATTGTGTGTGTGAGCGTGTGCATGCACACAAACAACACTCAATTCTTTGATTATTTTTACACGCTTATCTTCATTGAAGAACACTAAATCACAAATACATTTAGTTAAAGGTACCATTTTGTTAAAGGTATGTTTGCGTCATTTCAATGTGTGTGTGAACCACTTACTACGTTCAACCTCAGGCTCTCATGCTGTCTGACACTCTCCTCGATATCGGACCGTGACATATCTGATTGATGGAACCCGGAGCGCTGCGATTAGGCCAGAGCTGTCTGGACACAGTCGGGTCTGATAGAGTGCTTACGCTCGGCTCCGATGTTGTTTTCCTTTGTGTCTGCCGACGAGTCAGGGGTTGTAGGGAGAGTGGTCAGGGGCTGAGTGTTGGGCGCAAGGCTGACTGGTACACAAACATTAGGTCTGTTATTAAAGATAACAGCGTCCAAAGAGAAGAGAAAAGACAATGATCATTCTCTTGGTGTTATTGACGAATAGTACGCAGAGAGGTGACAGAGAGAGAGGGAGAGGCGCACACTTGATTCAAGCTCATAATATTGTGACACGTGAGATAGTGCATGGAAAACTTGACTAAACCCAGATCCCGAACCTTTTGAAGCCGATGCAAATCTCCATGATGTTAAATCATAGCACACATGCGTCTGGTACAATAACATTAGCTCTGTAATTAAAAATAACAAGTGTCCTTCAAGAAGTGTGTTATTTGGTGGAGTATAGAGGACATTGGTAAGAGAGATGGAAGAGAGGGAGAGAGAGAAAGAGGGGAGAGATGACATGATAGACTGTGAGCTTGATTTGATTTCATACTCATAACAATGTAAAGAGGGATCTCTTGTGCTTCGCTTAGGTTATCTCCCTTCCTGCTTTCCCACTGTCTGTCACACTAAAGAAACTAGCGGAGGGATTAGGCTCCGTCATTGTCTTGATAAATAATAATAATAATAATTGTATATCCTGGTAGACTACACTGTACATAAGAGAGAGAGGGTGATATAGAGGGAGAATGACATGACAAGATAAAACTTTGCAAGACTCGGCACAGTCACCTTTTTATTGTTGAAAATGTGAGTTTAGCCACCTAAGGTCATACTGTATAAAGGTATCTGCTGATATAGACTTGTGACAGGCTTTACTGCATCCCTCTGCGTGTGTGTGTGTGTGTGTGTGTGTGTGTGTGTGTGTGTGTGTGTGTGTGTGTGTGTGTGTGTGTGTGTGTGTGTGTGTGTGTGTGTGTGTGTGTGTGTGTGTGTGTGTGTGTGTGCGCGCGTGCGAGGGAAGAAACAACTTCCTAATTACACTGTGTGTACTACATCGATTGTGAATTCTAAGAAGAAAATGTGTACTATTGTAAGAATATAATGGATTTTCGTGTTTGTATTGCCGATTGTTTGTCTGGTTGGTGATTACCCACTGGAATTCACAGTTCACTTCCTACTGAAGTCAGTACATCACTAGTTTTCATTACAGAATGCACCTAGCCTGTTCAGGTAGCAGGCACCCAGAACACATCTCTGCTTGAATAATTTCTATTCCAATGGCAATTAAAACAGATTAGAAAAGACAATTACAAAGTTTAAAACAGTTTACCAATTAATGTCAAATACATGGCTGCAATATTGGCTCATTTGCACTGTCTCTTGTCTCTCTAATGAGGTGCCTCCCTTAGCCTTTGTCTGACCCTCGCAGCTGGAAATCTAAAAGAGAGTACCATTCATTGTACATATTTATTTAAGGTGTTAAAGGTGTCTGTTATTAAAAGGGTCAGTTATTACAGCAGGCCCACTGACAAAACTGAGTGAAACTTCTGACACTTGCTTTGACCTTTGCACTCTTCGGTGTTGTTATTATGCCTCCTATTATGCCGCATGACAGCCATGCTCGGAGGCATTATGTTTTCAGGTTGTTGTTGTCCGTCCATCCATACATCCGTGCATACGTAAGGATGGACATCCCAACATTGTGAACACAATATCTCAGGAAGGCCTTGACGGAACTTCATGACATTTGGCACAAATGTGCACTTGGACTCAAGGATGAACTGATTAGAAGTACTGTAGGTTATCAAAGGTCAAAGATCAAGGTCACTGTGACCTCACAAAACATCATCAAACTCATTAAATGTATAAACTGAAACTGGTTGGCGGAGGCATACAACCACAATGCAGAATTTCTAGTTTTATTCTAATACACAATGCAGTGTTTGAAGCTTCCATGATATAACAATTTGAAGCTCTTTTTCTAATGTTCAAGGTCACTATAGTTTACCCTGTCTCGTGATACATAGACCAGGGCTGGGTATTGCCTACAACCTCACGATATATACGTATCACGATAAAGAGGCCACGATACGATATGTATCGTAATATGAGTTGATTTTGAATAATGACCATGTCCTACAAAATTTACTTTTGCAGTCCTAGAGTCCTAGACCACTGATTGCCGATGTTTTGACCAATATATTGTCAGAAAGGAAATAAATACAAATACAAATTTAAAAATGTTTTATTAATAAATGCAAAATAAATATTCTCTTTAAAAAATTTTTACTGCAACTCATGTCTGAGCCTCAGACACACAAACACACCATAGCTGATGTTTTTTGTTTTTTTTGCCGCCTCACACAGCATTTCCTGCCTTATCGATATGGTAGCCTCTGTATCGATATGATTATTGGCAAGGAATACCATACGATTAATTGAGCACAGCCTTAACATACTGTAGACTGTACGACAATGAACATAGACTGTACAACAACGAATATAAGGTGAGGGTTGCGGGTTGGGGGTCAATATGGGGTGTGACTGTGAGTTTATGGGGATTGTTGTAGTATAGGGTTGTTGTGGTATGGGAGGGGGGCTTTCAGGCAGGACGGGACCAAACACCTGACGGGTGTTTTTTTTTCTAGTCACTGTCAACTTACTAATCACTTGCTCATTCTTACTTATGCTTTTCTTTATTTTAACTACCAATTAAAGCATGGCAAAGATGATGCGGTCTGTGCAGTCTGTGCGTCCCGTGCGTCCTTGTTTCAGAGCACTATGGATATTGACGACCTAACTGCTGTCCATTGCGGAGAGACAGATAAAGAAATCCAGGACGCAATGGGTTCACAGCATTCTTACAGGACGAGAGGTATTTGCTAATATTCTATCAGTAATAAAGTGTAGGCTACTACTAATTGAAATAAATGCATCATTTTTTTTCCCTTCATCCATCCATCCCTCCCTCTCCTCACCGCTTGTCTCTGTGCAAAGACAACGGGCACTTATTCCAATGTACGTAGAGTTGTACTAAAGCATGACACTGCGAATTATCCAATGACATTAACCTACAATGCTTTCAATTGGATTTTCAAACAAACCTAGGCATCATTTAACACCAAAAAAAAAACATGGTGGTGTTTCTGAATCATTAAGCCAGTGGCCTGCTACAAGTGATGTGCGGGTCTGCCCCGCGATCCCATATATAAATCTATGGCTCAACCCGCCCCGCGACCCGCGGTGGGGAAAAAAAGAGAATCACATTCATAATAGCTCAGATTTATATAGCGCTCTTTTAAGTACCCAAAGTTGCTTTAAATGTCTACAGTAGCACAACATTGTCATGGGCTAAATAAACAAGCATGTTGTTCAAAATATTTTTTTTTTTTTTTTTTTTTTCTTCGTGTGAGAGCGGCTGACCCACTCACCCGCAGCCCGCATAATTGCCTCTGAAATCCTGACTCGACCACCCACGCCGCGGTCGGCCCGCTCATCACTACCTGCTACGATTTCAAAAACATTATTTAAAAGCGGTGGGAATTTCTCCCCAAATTCAGAAACAAAATAGTACTCAAACTTGTGACAAATCCTCAAAACATTTCCCTGGATGTTCTTCAGGTCATTTAAATTTTTGAGACCCAAATTTTGCATCTGACAAATTACAAATTTGTGTCCTTGTCAAGAATTGTTTACAAAATGTTGATTAGACAGTCCATAGACAACGCGAATAATAGGAACTCAAGAATTCCTCATATTAAGACATCCTAAATTTGAGCGGCACTCTCCTTTAAGACAAGTCAACCCTGAGTAAGACATCACTGCATTGAGATCCATGGGGGGTTATAGAGAGAAGCCCCTCAGGCTCGAGGGCTGCTGTTTCTCAGAAAGAGTGACTTTAAGCAGCACAGTGCTGCCTTACTAAAATTCCCAGCAGCAGCAAGTGAGTAGAACTGGATTTAGAAACTAGAGCAAAATGTGCTACCTGAACAGGAGCCATTTCAGAGTCAACAGAAAAAATCTGGGTCAATTGTATTTACAAGTAATTACTAACATTAATTTAAACCTGTACAGAATAACCAAGAATGGAACCCAGTCCGACTTACTGCCTGGGAATGTCTAGACAGAGACTTGGTTGCAAAAGAGAGCAAAATGTTATCTAAAAGTGACCAAAAACCTGGCTGGATGGGGAGTGTAAAGGCAATTCAGATAGCGTCAGTTAAGTTGTCAGTCACGCACCAGTACTCTAAACTGATTTTCAAATGGTTTAAATACCTCAAATACCGCAACACCCACACCTAAGTAGACTTAAAACAAGCCCCTCAAAACAAACAATTAGTTTCTCTAAATACAAATACAAGTCAACTTTAGGGCCACATTACAGAAGTGTTACCTGTACCACGACATTTCAGTGGGAAAAAAACGTTCATGTAATCAGTGTGGATGTTTTAAGGGATCTGGACATTCATTTAAGCCAGGGTTTTATATAGCACTTTGCTTATTGTACCTCACAGAAAGAAATGCTAATGTTGTCCCTGATTCTGTTGGCAAGACTCCCAAGCAGTCTGCAATGCATGCTTTCACGTATTGTGCTGCCATGCAATTGTCATACAGTATATCAGGTGATCGGCTGAAAATATCTTGAGTGATTATTAGGGTGATAATTAAATGCAATGTACTGTCTGTCCTTTGGCACCGTATGAATATCAGTTTCTGTTTGTCCCACGTGTCTGTTCTGTGTTACTTGTAGTAACAGTAGCATGCACCAGTGTCCAATTCCTGATCCAGTTTTTGTACTTGACAGAAAACAGTAGACGTGGTCTAATAACGGCTTGGCTTCCCTGTGATTCTCTGACATCATACTGATGATGTTGAATTGATGACGTCAGCCTTGCCCAAATACGGGCGGGGTACTACGGATGAACGGATGGACACAAAAACTGGGGGACATATACAGAATTATCTTTAGACGGATTCCAATTATACTTCTGCTTCTAGTTCCAATACATTGCAGACTGGACTATTTAATTGTGTATTCATTCATTCATTTCATGGTGTTTTCCGTTTTCTTTTTGTTCCCGTTGTCATGGCTGACAGTTCCCACCTGATGTTGTGTGGGAGTCCCGACTGCTGCAGACCATACTGAATAACTGCTAGCTTGCATATCATCTTAAGACTAGGACTTAAGTCTAAGATCTGTAAGACAGGCTGTGCGTGGTCTCTGTATCCTCCAAAGAGTATGATACGATCTCCTACCACGCAACAGCACTCACCAGAACTCCAATCTTGGCCTTTCCCCTTGGGCTCAACCTTCTGCCAAGAGAAGGTATTGGAATTTAACTTCCACAGATCATTGAACTGCCATACTGCCTCTGTCGTGCTGAGGACGCAACCACCAAATATGTACAGCTCTCCATTGTACGCAAAAGCTGAATGACCCAGACGTCCTTCTGGAATAAGCTGTGCAGAAGGTGTGTTCAGCCAACAGTTGGTCTCCGTGTCATACACACTTATGTTGTTGTAGTATTCCGCCTGTCGCCCATAGCCCCCAAATACAAACATCTTTGTCCCGATGATGGTGGCAGAGTGATACTCTGAAGCAGGTGGTCGGGTGCCTCTGGTGTTAATTAAAGACCAGACCATTGTACAAGTGTCACCTTGTTGTATCCTCCATACATGTACATGACCTTCGCCATGACACAGGCTGAGTGGCCGGCCCTTGTTGCAGGAACAAACCCAGAAATCTTGGGCTTTAACCATCTGTGGGTGTCGACATCAAATGCATAAAGAACGTTGTCCCAGTAGTCCCCATTGATGGTAGTCAAGGAATCTCCGGCATAAAGTATTCTCTTACAATTCACTACACCCCCCCAGATGTAGATGATAGATTCTACCAGCACTGCTGTGTGGCCCCTGCGCATGGAGGGAACCTCAAGAGGACGTCTTCCTCCCCTTCTAGGTGTCACTGGGGGAAACGTCATCCAGCGTAAATTCACTGTGTTGAAGACGCTCACATCAATCTGATCCATGGTGAAGGATTTGTTGTTAAAGTACCCTCCGAAGTAGTACACCTTGTCCCCCGCTGGTTCAGCAGCACAAGCAAGTGGCTCGAGAAGGCTTCTTTCCGGACGCACAGGACCTCTTTTCGTGGACAACGTCCAGCACAACATGTCTGTCTCTGTCTCCCTCTCTCTGTCTGTCTCTCTGTCCCTGTGTCTCTGTCTCTGTCCCTGTGTCTCTGAGTTCCTCGCTGTATTTGTATCTGTCTCACTTGGCCGCTCTTCATATATAACAGTTGTCTAGATCTCTTTCCTGGCTGTGTGCATCTCTGGTCCTGGATGTGTGCATCATCTTATATAAGTTGACCAGGGCTCTATTCTGATGTCACCCACAACACAAACCATTGAGCAACAACACTGATTCAGGCAGGCATTAATATCTACATACATTTATTAGAGAATCGTGAAATATTTGTTTGTCAGTGTGTCCTGGACATCATTTTGCATCCACACTGGTAAAAGGACAATATATAAAGGAGCTGAGATCACTCTGCGAGCAGATCCGCCCCACAGCCAATGAGAGCACATTACAGCCACCGTGGCTGTAGGGGAGGGTTGCTAGATCTGACCACAACAAACAGTCCCTACCGCAATATTAGTATATTACCGTCCATTAATTAAGTTAAACATAATAAAATAAAATGAGAGAATGAGCAAGCGTGCTGTTTATATGAGAGGAATTGCACAGAGAGAGAGAGAGAGAGAGAGAGAGAGAGAGAGAGAGCAAGAGCGAGCGTGTCTGTCTGTGAAGACAGGGTTGCCAGATTTTGCCAGAGAAATAAGCAACCAGGTTTGTGATAACAAGCCCAACAAAAGCGACTATGAGCACTTTAAACCTATATACAAATACATTGGATATTTGAAAATAGCCGATATACAAGCTCACAATCTACAAGCTCACTACAAGCTCACGCAGTGCACTGCGTCAGGCACAATACATTCATATTAATTTCCGTTAAAACATTCAAAGTGCTATTTCATTGGTTTGCAACACGGTCGAACGACCACAACCTCATCCTTGCTGAAACTGAATCTTCAGGGAAACGGTGTGTGAGTGCTTCATCTGATCTTTAAGATGAATCGGATTATTCCAGCAGCTCGGCTAATGTTTTCAAAGAGGCCTTCACTCCTCCGGGCAATATATATGGTAAAGTAATGCCTGTTGATCCTTGAGAAAGCCCTTATCTGCTCTTTGTTGGCCCTGCGTACATTGATCACGCCCCATTGTTGTGCTTGTCCCATTGAGGCTGGGCGCTGAATGGCCCCGCTGTGGAACAGCTTTCTCTTCAACCCTCCAAATGAAGACGTTCCCACCATGAAGAGAACCTGACATCATCTACCTCGCTACACTTCACACATACTACAGCCTTTGTCTAGAGGTTCATTTGGATTTTATTTGTTGTGGTTACTTCACTCCTACATTAGCTTCACGTGTTTTCTTTTCCTTTATTAACCTTTTTTGGTCCAACAGTATTTTCTAAATGAAGACGCTTGCACCAAGAAATACGGAAAACAACCACATGACAAATAATAGCATGCTACACTTGACACCAAATACATACAAAACATGTTGTGCTTCACTTGTATTTGCCTTTTAATGACTGTAATTTTGTGTTTTGGTTCCAAACACCGAGAGACATTGTACAACCACATAGGCGAGCTATTACAGCTCCAGTCTTGTGATCTAATTTCATTCAGTCTCATTTATCTCAGCAACATTACCAATATTTTAATTCAGCACAAAGTCGTGTTTTAAATACCAATCTTAGATTTGATTTATATGATGTAAACAATAAAAAGTTGAATCTTATTGATGAACTTTATCATATAACAGCTTATAATTAGTGTGTTAATTACTTTTACACGATTCAATCGTTGGCTATTCTGCTTATGCACAGTTAATTTAACTCTGAGAGCGTGTTCAAGAGGAACCAAATGAATGGGATTTAACAGTGTGAGAAAGCATGACACATTGTCGATACTCAGAGGGAAATGCAGACGGCTAGTTTTCTATTATTTCTGCTTTATTGGATAGCACAGTGAGAGAGACAAGAAGGAGGGAGGGGGAGAAATGGGGGACTACACTCCACACCGATCTAACCAAATCAAATTCATACTGAGGGCATCACAATCATGCAGACAGCACACTAAAATGTTGGGCCACAAAGGCACCTGTACACAGTAAAAAATCCTCTGTATTAATCTAACTCAGAGAGTGTACAATTGGAGCCAAATGGGGTCCATTTGGAGAGTACACTCTCAGAGCTAAATGAACACTGGGGATTTTGAGCCACAATTATTTGGTCCCTGTTCATATCTATGCAGACTACTGACTTATCATCGACTCACCATTGTAGCCTCATGCTCTCAGGGGTCCCTACATTCAGACTTGCTTTATCTAATCCATTGTTTCAAACTTTTTTGTCTGATAAAATCACAATGAGTCTGTCCCTATTAGCGTTTCATTTCCATGAAGAAGGCTACGTGGCCTCTCTCAAGCACCTCAAAATGTATCCTAATATTTCTATGACCTTTATTATGCTTACAGTCATCTAGCTTCATCTGTCCACCATGGCTTCAAATCTTTTTGTCCAAAATTATATAATTATTCTCCATAATGACTTTGGCCGTGTTAACAATTCTATCCATGCAGTGTGTGCCATCATCAATACCGTCATTACGGAATACAGCTTTATTATCACCATGACCTTAAAGCTCCATCCAATCATCCTGGTTCATGTGTCAGTTGTTTGAAAAACGTGTGTGACTTGAATCCTACCATATTGTCCATAATGACTTCGGCCTCATTAACAGGGCATGCTCACACAGATGGCAATATCCCTCAAGAAGTAGCCGTGTGTCCTTAAGACTGCTTAATATCACACCAACATTTAAAATTCCACTATGTCCTCCATAATCATTATGTCCCTGTTAACAATTCATGACCATGCAGAAGGTCACAGTGTATCTTAATTGACTCAAAATGTAGTTTTGTGACCTTAAGACTTCTTATAATCACCCCACTTCATCTGTCACTTGTTCAAACTTTTTTTATGATGATAAACCTCACTATATTATTCACAGTGATTCTGTTAACAATTTGTATCCATGCAGTATGCCCAGTCCATTAAAATGTATCCTATACTATAATGTTATGTATACTATAATGAGCATACATCCCTACACGTAAAGCCCTCTTGCTTCACATGGCAGTGGTCTGGGTGTGGTGGGTGGCTATAGTGAATGTGTGTGTATACAGTAATGTGTAGAGTATACATTGATATATGTTGCTATAGAGGAAGTGTGACTCAAGTGCCCCCTACTGGTCATGGCAGGAAGTGATTATTCACTCCAAGAGCAGTTTGCCTTGAAGTAATTGCAAAATGATTTTGGGGTGCTCATGAAGTGTGGAATGGTACATTCAGAGGAAAAACTCATCTATTGATCATTAAGATGTTTGTGTTCTCATGGTATGCATCTCTTTCCTGCTTCTACATCCCTACTTCTGTTTCATCAAAAGCATACATAAGGCTTTGTGTTTTGTCTTTATGCCTGCATTGCGTACGTAGTAGAGATGCGCGGATCGCGGTTTTAGCCGCGGTTGCCGCAGTTAACCGCAGTTTGGGTGGATTTGGGTCAATCAAATATAATTATTAATTCATATTGGATAAACCGCGGGTGAAATAATGCGGGAATTAAATTAATGATATCAATCTATAGGCCTATAATAGCTTTTAAAAAGCACTACATTTCACGTTTGTGCGTTTGTAGTATTTTAATATTACGTCATTTTACACCAGGCAAAAAATAGCCGCTCACGACATGTTGCTTTGCAAGCAGCCAGTGTTGCCAGGTTGCGAGAGAAATAAGTAGCCAGGTCTATGAAAACAAGCCCAAAACAAGTGCCAAACAAGCCCAAAAGTCGCAACGCAGAGCATTGTTTTTGCTCTGTGTTTTGTTTTCACTTTTTCTTTCTTTTTCTGTAAAGCACTTTGAGCTGCATTTATGTCATGAAAGGTGCTATATAAATAAAGTTTATTATTTTAAAAGTCGCTTATAAAAAGCTTATAAAAAGCCGACATGGCAACAAAGTGGTTGAAAGCGAAAGTAACTTAATGAAGACGTGCGCTTGTTGTTACCATGGTTGTGGATTGTATACAGTCACTGCATCGCGACAGTGGTGAGTAACACTGTTTATAAGAAAACTAACGTCAGGAAAATAACAATTATTTGGTGCGGTTGGTGCGGATCTATAAATAGGATGATATAAGTACCGCGGGTGGATGGCGGATGGATAATGAACTTGTTAACGCGGATTTGGGTGACAAAAAAAGCCATCCGCGCATCTCTAGTACGTAGCCTTGCCTTATGTTAAAACCCAACATAGGCTTATGCTACTAATAACAACCCATATTCACACAACTTTATCAGCATGGTGAAATGAAGCAGAAAGCCCCAATTAGACACACGGCTGTGTTGACAGGACTGGTGGGCCTTGCGTTGGATTGTTTAGTTACAAATATATTTTAATAAGTTATCCTATATTAAAATTGCCTTGTGGGAAGACGCTGGGTTGTTAAGTTACATATAATAGTGCACTTTGTGTCTTGAGAGGCAGATTCCTGTCAATCATGACTTATACAAGATATGTTGAAAATAAAGTTTGAGTACGTAGCATTCTACATTAGTGTACAAATGAGACCAAATGGACCTTTACCAATTTGTAACTCTAGGTGTGTACGTACCAAATTTACCTTTCTTCCTGCCATCCCTTACGGGTCCACTTGTTATACATTTGTACACAGGATTACAATGTGTACACATACACATTAA
>NC_137621.1:35393835-35443835 GCF_963280865.1 Gymnoscopelus braueri | reverse complement strand
AATTCATGGCCTTAAAGAGCATTTGGAATTCCATCTCATTCACACCCTAGATTGAAGCCTACAGTGTCGTATGGGGAGTTAAACTGACAAGAGAAACGGTATGCATTGTGAGTGATTAGTTCCCTTTTCACTATATATATATATATATATATATATATATATATATATATATATATATATATATATATATATATATATATATATATATACATATACACACACAGAACATACACAGCAGTGTGTGTGTGTGTGTGTGTGTGTGTGTGTGTGTGTGTGTGTGTGTGTGTGTGTGTGTGTGTGTGTGTGTGTGTGTGTGTGTGTGTGTGTGTGTGTGTGTGCGCACACACACATACATTTCAGCTATTCAACATTAAGCAAAATAAAGTCTTGGGGGAGTCCAAGAGCATATCAGGCCTAGGCTGCACGTGCATGGACATTTTTCTAAACAGATATTTTCGTTTTCCGTGAAAATCCCTGTCCACACGACAAAGATATCTACACGTAAACGCAGAAACGCATCGATCAGCAGCAGGTTTCAATTTTATATTAGATTTCATATTTACATTTATTTTATATATGAGGGGCCAAATACATATATACATTTTTAATCACAAGTTAAGGCCCAATACTTCTACAATTGCTACACATTGCTGCAAAACCTGTGATATCCAGTCATTTTGGTGATAAACATGACATTGAAGGGTAAATTTAGGTCTGATAAAGATGTACCGCGCACATCCACATCATTTATACTTAACAATCATTACATTATTAAACGCAGAAACGCATCGACACGGGAGCGCATTTCTGATCAGCAGCAGCCAGGTCAAGAACGCTCATCTGCTAAATTCGGCACAAGCCGTCAGAAAACCAGAGTGATTGCATACGGTCATAGGTGCGTAACCTATATTAGTAGGTTTATATCCACAGTTAGGCTACTCGGCACCCGCAATTACTAATATTCAAGCTTCCCCTCAGAACCCCAAAAAAAAATCAGCTGGCGCGGCCACAGAGTATTATTATTGAGTGCAGCAGACGCCTTTGCTCGCCGGTGAAGTGGTGCAGTTGAAGCAACAATGATAAGTTATTAACAGCGATAAACAAACAGGAACAATCCGATAGATAGGCCTATATCTGCCATCATTTTTGTAGTTTCCAAGCGCAAGCCAACAATGTGTCGCACCCCCAATTCTAGTAACCCTTTTTACCTTTTAATTAAATAAAGTTTGTTCTGTTTTTGTAAAGCGACTTTGAGTAGGCTACCGAGAAAAGCCCTCCTACACATTGGAAGTGTTTTGATTGATTGAATAGGCTACGTTATTAGTTTGCAAAAAAGGTACAGTGGTACAGATTTATACAAAAGGATGGTAAAAGGATAACCCAAAAAAGCCCAGGGCTTATTGTCTCCGCCAGGCCGAAAGGCATGGCGAGAGAGTATGTTTTACCCCCTGTCCGTCCGTACGTCCGTCCGTGTGTCCGTCCGTCCGTGTGTCCCTCCTGTCCGTCCGTTAGCAGCTAATCTCCGGCACCGTTGGCCCAGTCGCTGCGAAACTGTGCACACCCACTCCCTGGATGCCAATTCAGAACCTCTGCCCCACGTTTTTCACATGAGCCTGTTATAGCGCCACCAGGAGGCCGATTTGTGCAAAACCCATTTTTTCCCATTACTTCTACAGCTTTTAACCAAACGTCATGCAAATCGGTACACAGTATCTCTATAGTCATGTGATCAACCCGGATCTGTCCGATTTCCCATATTCCATCCTCATTGGCTAAGGTTGGCTTCCAAAGTTTGCAGGATTGGTCCGTTTTGAACAAACTGCCTCAAATCATGAACACAGCTTGCCATTTCCATAAAATTGTACACACACATTCCCACTAGGCCGAGCAAGAAATGCCACTTGAAAATGTTCAAATCAGCCTCATGGTGGCGCTATAACAGGCCAATTTGCATTTTTAACTATAACTGCACGGATCTGCGTGAAACTTTGCAAGCATTCTCCCTAGAGGCCAAGGAAAAACCTTTGCCATGCATCTTTCACATCTGCCTTTTAGAGCGCCACCAGGAGGCTGACTTTTGGAAAACAATTCTTTTGCTATTACTCCTTCACATTCTGTCCAAAAATCACGCAAATCGGTACACAGTATCTCTATAGTCATGTGATCAAGATGGAAGTGTCCGATATTTCATATTCCATCCTAATTGGCCAACATTGGCTTCCAAAGTTTGCTGGATAGGTCCGTTTGAACAAAATGCCTCAAATCATGAACGCAACGTGCAATTTCTGTGAAATTTTGCACACACATTCCCACTAGGCCGAGGAAGAAATTCCACCCTTTTCACATTGGCCTGTTATAGCGCCACCAGCAGGTCTAATTTAGCTAAACACATTTTTGGAACAAAATGCCTCAAATCATGAATGCAGTGTCCGATTGCCATGCAAGGCCTAAGAAGAAATGGCACCATTTTCACATTGCCTTATTATAGCGCCACCAGGAGGCCACAATAACCTACCTGACCTGGCGGAGACCTGTGCTCCGAGGAGCACTTTTTCTAGTTTCCATTGAGGTCCTGTATTATTATTTATCATTATAATGATGACCATGTGCAAATGAGCGTTTCGGTGTTTATGTATTATTATTTATCATTATTATAATGACCATGTGCGAATGAGCGGTGACTTTATCGTTTCTCAAAATCTCTTTGGTAAATTTAGGTAAATTTGAACTTTTTTAACCGCTTACAAAAATCTCAGTTTTAGCGGCAAGAAAACACCGTTTGCATGTGGCTGAAAGGCCCAAACACGACAAAAAATTTCGTATAGAAAAAGATCCATACACGTGTAGCCTAGGCCTTAATCTGTGGGTTTCGCAAACGAGAGAAAAGGAGAAAATATGTGTACATTCTTTTGGTGGGGGTGGGGGGGCAAAAGAAAGAAAGAAGAAAAAGAAAATGTCTCTCTCACAGCACGGATAAATATTTGGATTAATCCGTGTTTTCTAATGCAAAGTGAGTTGTGTGTGTGTGTGTGGGGGGGTCGCCTTAGCTTCATCTAGCCTTCAGCTCACAGCAGAGCTGTGCCGACAGCCTAGGCTCCCGGATGAGTTAAGTAAGGGGGTAAGCCCCCCAGAGCCTTATGGAAATCAATTGGAAGGAACACACATACACGTGCGCGCACGCACACACACACACACACACACACACACACACACACACACACACACACACACACACACACACACACACACACACACACACACACACACACACACACACACACACACACACACACACACACACACACACACACACACACACACACACACACACACACACACACACACACACACACACGCCTATAATGAAACAAAATGTGGTTACGTTTGAACACTCTCTGAGTTACAGTCCATTTGGAACCTCCTCAAGGAACCCTGAGGGTCCCTGGACCCCACTTTGAGAACCACTGATTTAAATGAACACAATGAGGATTTCACTGTGCACGCAAACTATGATACTCACACACGCACACACATGCACACACACACACGCACGCACACACCTCTCACCCACCCCAGGCCAGCAGAGTGGAGGAGGCCACACCACTCATGTGTGAAATAGACTCACTTCATCTGTTTCTCTCTTCTTTTCTTTTTTGGTTGGAATCCTCCGTCTTTCTTAATCTCTTCCCCGGTGAGTCTTTTAGTCAGAGGAACAGAGGCAGGGGACGTGCTCCTTTATTTCCTCTCTCTGGGGAGTAGAGAGAGATGGAGAGAGAGAGATGGAGGGATGGAGGTGGAGGGAGATATAGGAGGAGACAACTGTGTATAGCTGGAGATTTGACGAGAGGATTTCATGCGGGGACTGCTGAGCAACAATATAAATGGCACACACGCGCAAACATGCATCTGTACACATACACACACACTACTGAATCCTACTTAAGTTCTTTCTTCTTTAACAGAGGGGGTGAGGTGTGTGTGTGTGTGTGTGTGTGTGTGTGTGTGTGTGTGTGTGTGTGTGTGTGTGTGTGTGTGTGTGTGTGTGTGTGTGTGTTGTGTACTGTATATGTCATGCAACAGATTGACTTCAACCCTACAGTGGCTTGTCCACATATGCATGCAGGTGTGTGTACGCACACACACACTTTGAGAGTTTGCATTCATTCTTTTGTCGGATAAATCTTTGTCCTCATTAAAGAAAAGACGAGATATTGGTCAGAAGTAATGAATGGTGAATGAACTTCACTTTCTCACAAACTCCCTTTCTTCCTACCCCCCCCTCTGTCCTTCAATGCTCTCTCTCTCATCCCTGTATCTTCGTTCATGTCGTTCTCTCTCCAACTCCCCCTCTCAATCTCTCTTCATGTCTCTGTCCCTCTTGCTCTATCCCCTTTCCCTCCTCCTTCGTCTCTCAAGACTCTACAGTACCACCTCTCTTCCATCTCTCTCTCTACGTCTCATCCTCCATCTCCCCCCTTTCTCACATCCTCCATCGCTCTCTCTCCTCCTCCTCTCCATCTGTCTGACTGGTCCCATACATTCAGCTGTGGTTAAGTAATTATCCTCATGCTGGAAAGCCCAGGGGGCTCGAGGCAGACTAGTGCCTAAGGATTCATTATGGTGAAAAATAAGATAAAAATTCAATTATTTTCACTGCGGTACGTGCATTAGCCCACATTGTCCCTCTTGTGTTGCAGAGGCTACATTGTTGTTACTTTTGTTTGTTTGCTTGTTTGGTTTCCGCATCAACGCAGCCCCTAATTCCCAGTATAATGCCGGTGGAGGGATTGATATTAATTACAATGAACTACAATTAATTGCCCAATATTTTGCAAATGTTTTCCAAATAATTTGGAAAGAGAAAAGTTAGTGTTACTGTAATTGCCTACTAAGCCTCCAGTCTGGGGACCTGAACCGTCATTTTTGCTTCTAATCTACACACATTCGTTCTCCAGGTCTCAGGTCGTATTGCTCGTGTTAACAGTTTCAGCATTTAAACCTGGGTGTTCCCATTCAGGGCTACTTATAGAATGAATGTCCCTGTAGAATAAGCTTAAATTCCAAGGCAGCGAACATTCTGAGAAGCCAATTGTGAGGAGCGCGTGTTGAGGAGTGGAAGGGTCATGATGAAGCTGTGACACATTTCTAACATACAGAGTGTCTCTTAGGAACGGCCATGTTTACCATTCAGCCTGGGATGGTTCTGGAGAGGCATGGGGCCCCAGTGACATTCCTACCTAAACCTGACTGCCAGACTGTTTACTCATAGCATACTCTGTGTGTGTCTCTTTCTGAGTCAAGAACATACTGCTAACACACACACACACACACACACACACACACACACACACACACACACACACACACACACACACACACACACACCTTTGTTGTCACATCACAGGTTTACAGGTGTAAAACAGTGGGTCTAATTCTTTTTTGTGCAAGCACCATCGTTTTTGTTATTTCCATAAGAGAAAGGGAAGAAGAAGGGGGCGCGCACACACACACACAAAGCCTCTCTCTTTTTCTTATATTCTTTTACTCCCCCTTTCTCCGTCTCGCTCACAAACATATAACACAACAGCACACAGAGACAAACACGCCTTCTCTTTCATAAGAGTTAGTGTCGAAGTGTCCTTGAGCAAGACGCTGAACCCCTAATTGCTCTGGATGAGCAGGTTGGTGCCTTGCATGGTTTCCTCCGCCATCGGTGTGTGAATGTGTGTGTGTGAATGGGTGAATGTAATGCACAATCTATGTAAAGCGCTTTTGCTATATAAATGCACCATTTACCATTTTATTTACCATAAATGCACACACACACACACACACACGCATGTGCCCACAGATGAAGATACATGTGCTATCTCTCACTTTCTCCCTCTCTCCCGTGTGTGTGTGTGTGTGTGTGTGTGTGTGTGTGTGTGTGTGTGTGTGTGTGTGTGTGTGTGTGTGTGTGTGTGTGTGTGTGTGTGTGTGTGTGTGTGTGTGTCAGCGTCGTTCTCTCTTCCTATCCCTCATAATAATCTCTTTTTTTTCTTAAAGGGTTGTGGAGATAATGACACCAGATTCTGTCCATTCCCCTCTTTTCAAGCTGTTTAATTGGGTCAGGAAATGTCAGAGCCGACAAGGCAAA
Organism: Gymnoscopelus braueri; assembly: GCF_963280865.1. Taxonomy (NCBI): domain Eukaryota; kingdom Metazoa; phylum Chordata; class Actinopteri; order Myctophiformes; family Myctophidae; genus Gymnoscopelus; species Gymnoscopelus braueri. Next base: position 35,437,696 of record NC_137621.1, on the reverse strand, counting down.
CGTCACTACTCCACCATCATCATCACCATTAATATTCTAGCACGCAACGTTCATTTGTGAAATATCAAGACACAAGCTGCATTTATGCATCAATATTAGTAGCACTGCTGAATTCATTGTGGGTTAAATGCCTTGCTCATGGGTATGTTGACGGCAGCTGCTGATGGAGGGTCATCCTAACATGGTTATGTCTCCTCTGCTTGGACTGTCAATATTTGAATAACATTTGATTAATACTTAGCATCTCCTATTATGTAGCCTACACAAACAGTTGCTGACCATGTCTGAAGCCTACATCATAAAAAAGTAAAAGATAAATAAATAAAATAACACCCAAGTTGTGCTGTGCACTAACTTTGGTTGTAGTTTGTATTTCCATGTGGACTTCCTCTGTAGAACAACAAGAACAGAGCCCTTCGTTCAGGCCCTCGTTAATTTGTATCTGTGTTTATCGGTTAATTAACTTGCAGCGTTCGGGGGTGAAAGAGTGTGATGATCAATATAAATCACCCCAACCAGACGGAGGGCACCTCTAATGAGATCTGATTAAGAAGCAGAATTACACCCGCCGCCACTGTAAATGATTAGAAATGGCTAAGTACCCCCTCCGCTCTGTTTAAAAGGCCATTTAAACAACGTCCCTCAGCCTATTTCTGTCCTGAACACAGCTGTAATTAGCATCTGCCACCAGCAGATAAATTGGTCTCTACGAGTAACCCTTTCTCTCACTCCTTCCCCCCTCTTCTCGGTTTTTTATGTATTAGATCAGCTTAAGTTAGTATTTTTTATTTAATTTTGATACAGTATAATGCGGACGTACCCACTCTTGGCTTAACCCTTTTTCTTGTTGATATACAGCTTATATGATGACAAATAAATTAGTTCAGTTTACTCAAAACTCTGTTTTTTACAAATTGTGTACAACATTCTACTGAAGGTCCCCTCTATTACTTCACTTGTTCTTATATATTACTTTTTTTACTGGAGTATCAAATTAATGTATGCATGTTCAGTTAAATTTAATGTGGCATACAATATTGATTTGGATTTCTTAGCTTTACATAATACCTCCAGTGCTGGAAGACAGAAGTTATTAGTTCAATATTGTGTTTGTATTAACTCCTTGCAGTGTATGATTATCTTTATCTACAAGTCTACCAACCTGCAGTAGTTGATCTTGCTGTTTTGTACAATATGCTGGCAGCAATCGACCACAATGGAAACTAGAAAAAGTGCTCCTCGGAGCACAGGTCTCCGCCAGGTCAGGTAGGTTATTGTGGCCTCCTGGTGGCACTATAATAGGCCAATGTTTAAAGGGTACCATTTGTTCTTAGGCCTTGCACGGCAATCGGACACTGCATTCATGGTTTAAGGCATTTTGTGCAACTTTTTTTTTTGCTAAATTAGACCTGCTGGTGGCGCTATAACAGGCCAATGTTAAAAGGGTGGCATTTGTTCCTCAACATAGTGTGAATGTGCGTGCAAAGTTTGACCGCAATCGGACGGTGCGTTCATGATTTGCGGAATTTTGTTCAAAACAAGCCACTACTGCAAACTTTAGATGTCAATCTTAGCCAATGAGGATGGAATATGAAAAATCAAACACATCCGTCTTGATCTGCATGACTATGGAGATTATGTGTACCGATTTGCGTGAAATTTGGATAAAATAGGAAGGAGTAATATAAAGAAATGTGTTTTACATAAGTCGGCCTCCTGGTGGCGCTATAAAAAGGCAGATGGGAAAAATGCAGGGCAAAGGTTTTTCCTTGACCTCTAGGGAGTGCGCATACAAAGTTTTACACAGATCGGTAAAAACATGAATCGGCCTGTTATAGCGCCACCATGAGGCTGATTTGAAAATTTTCAAGCTGCATTTCTTCCTCGGCATAGTGGAAATATGCGTGCAAAATTTCACAGAAATTGCATGCTGTGTTCATGATTTGAGGCATTTTGTTGAAAATGGAGCACTCCTGCAAACTTTGGAAGCCATTTTTAGCCAATCAGGATGGAATATGAGAAATCTGAAAGAATTTTTTTGTTTAATGACTATAGAGATACTGTGTACCGATTTGCGAGATTTTTGGACAAAATCTGTAGGAGTACTATCAAAAAATATGTTTTGCACAAATCGGCCTCCTGGTGGCGCTATAAAAGGCCCATGTGAAATATTTGGGGCAGAAGTTCGGAATTGGCATCCAGGGAGTGTGTGTGCACAGTTTCGCTGCGATCAAGCCAACGGTGGCGGAGATTAGCTGGTGACAGACGGACACACCACACACACACACACGGACACACAAACGGACGGACGGACGGACGGAGGGTAAAACATACTCTCTCGCCATGCTTTTCGGCCTGGCGGAGACAACAATCCCCTGGGGCTTTTTGTGTTATACTTTTAGCATAACCTTTGACTGTACTGCCTGTACTGTTAACAAACTTGTTAATAAACTATTTAATCAATCAGATAAACACACTATTTCAGTTTGGTTCAGGTATATTGTAAGTTCTAGATTTGCTCTCCTTTTCTCTTCCCCCCGCTCTCACAGAGTTACAGGTAGGTGGGTGGGGTTAGAAAATAAAAACACGGACCCATGCATCACTAGACTATGCGTGCGTGCGTGCGTGCGTGCGTGCGTGCGTGCGTGCTTGCGTGCTTGCGTGCGTGCGTGCGTGCGTGCGTGCGTGTGTGCGTGCGTGCGTGCGTGCGCACAGTATAATTGCCGAAGACAGAGTGAGGAGGTGGAGAGATGAAGACGAGAGAGAGAGAGAGAGAGAGAGAAGCCTCAACCTTTCTTTTCTATTGTTTAATTACATTAAAGGGTGTCCTTGAACATGCCATGAACTGTGTGCGCATGTGTGTGACTGTGTGTGCCCGGCCCGTGTGTGTGACCACTGACCAGTAATACGCTGCTACTTGTTGCCTGCAATACCACAAAAGTGGAAGCTCTTGAGACTCATGGAATGTCATGAGGCTTGCGAGCAGGGCTGCAATTATCGATTATTTTCTTAGTGATTATTCTATCGATGACTTTTTCAATTAATCAAATAATCGACACTCTGATGTGTTCTCTGCATCATATCACATGTCAGACTCTTTGCTCTTTATCCAAGGACTTACTAGGAACTAGGAAGGAATATAGATTCACACTAAAATGAAACCGTTGAGTCCAAAATTGTGAAACAAACATTAATCCAAATCCATTTGCTAACCTCTCTGATGCCTCCCTCTCCAGAATGACTTACAATGACAAGCACTAGACCTTAAGGAGAGCAAGGGTCAACGCCACAACATCCACATACCTGATAATGATTCAAATGACAGGAATATTTGCTGTCTGTATTTGAACACTACTGTGTATTTTCAAGGCAGGCTGCTCTACAATGAGACTCTCTCAGAAGTGCAGATTTCACACCAAGGTGCGAAGCCACGAGGTGCCCCTGACCCTGAAGTTGAAGGGAGTGGGGGATTCAAACAGGATGCAGTGGTTATTCCTCCACCCCTTATCTGAGTCCATGTGAACACTATGGACTATCTGTGTCTATATGAAGAGCATGAAGAGGCCACAGTGAGAGGAGGAGCGGCGTGGACCCTTCACAGAGTGATTTACACCTCAGCCAGGCGTTGTGTGTGGGAGAGACACTGAGATACTGAGGACTCCTGAAGCAGGAAACCTGGCAGTGCTAAACACCCTGCTCCCACAGACTGTACATCATACACAATAGACAGGCACGCAGGCACACACACACACACACACACACACACACACACACACACACACAAGAGAGACAAACATTCAAGCACAGCTTCAAATCCATGCACAGAGGGGTTCAGTCAAACAGACATACAGTATACACATTATGCATGCACACTTACTGTGTGTGTGTGTGTGTGTGTGTGTGTGTGTGTGTGTGTGTGTGTGTGTGTGTGTGTGTGTGTGTGTGTGTGTGTGTGTGTGTGTGTGTGTGTGTGTGTGTGTGTGTGTGTGTGTGTGTGTGTGTGTGTGTGTGCATACAAATGCATGCTTGGTTGCTGCTCTCACACACACACACACACACACAGGTCAGACTGACCCCCACTCTCACGTCCAAAGCAGACAGAGATCTGGGTCCAGGTGAAACTCAAGGAGTCAAGCAATGAGGCAAAAAAAAACAGAAAAACAGAATGATAAACTTTCACATAAAAGGAAGTGTTTTGCTGAACAGATAAAACAGGGTAGCTTGGTCCACATTAACAGAAAGGAGTGTTTCTCTTCTAACAAGGTGCATACTGTATAGCAGCGTATTAGCCAAGGTCAATGGCAGTGTAACAATAGTAGCATACAAGACCAATCCAAATAATCCAGTAATGATGACACTGCATTTGCACGATAGAGGCACTTTTGTGCACATCAACAGACCTATAATTTCCCTGTTGCTGGATTTGTCGCTACTACTCCTCTCAGAGGCCAAAAACACAAGCAGTGTCAAGAGCAATTTCTAATGGTTTCTTCAACCAACAGGTCGGACAACTGGTTGCTTGAACAGCTACAACAAATGTCAACATCCAACTCAACTCAGCTCTGAGACTGTGTGTGGAAATACAGACATAGGATGAGTCCTGAGCCATCACAGAGCTTCCTGTCAAGCAGAGAGAAAGAGAGAGAGAGAGAGTAAGGCAGAGGACAAACACCGTTTGGCTCGATGGAAAGGAAAGGCATTAAAAAAAGAGTAACCCCTCTCTGCAAAATCTCACCTCCTCCTCTCTCTCTCTCTCTCTCTCTCTCTCTCTCTTACTCCCAGTGTCTGTGTTCATCTCTGAGACGGATCGCCCCCCCCTTGGCATCCGGGTGTCTGTACCTGGCTTTATAAGGCCTTGAGCTAAGCCAGGATCCACGGCTATTCCTGGAGACAGACAGACAGACAGACAGATAGACAGAGAGAGAGAGACCGCTGCACACTGTACCCAGGGTGTACAGCTTTGTTTGGGCTGGGAGAGGAGAAGGAGAGAAGGGGGAGATGAATGGCTGCTTCTGCCACATGGACCTGAGCTCTCATACCAACCTTTCACCTATTAAATCTTTATTATTGTCTATACAGTACAGAGCATGGGGTGGAGGGGGCACGCATCACTTAAGCTGATTTTTATGACTTTTTCCACAGAAATTGTGCTGATAATGTGTGAGCACCCCACCTAGGCTTACATAGTATTTGCAGATAATTCTTATTGTTTGTTTTATCCACAGGCCAGTACTAAATGGGTGGGACAATAATAGAAAGTGCCAAGGTAGTTGTTGCAAGTCAGCTGTCAAACAATTATTACTCAAACTCAAAATGATAACTAAAAACTAAAACTAGAAATAATGTATTATTGTCTGAACTTCCTGGTCATCATTGTCTTGTCCTACATGGCAAACACCATGAAAAGTGTATAATGCAGTTATGTCTGGAATTGAGTCGTCAGCAGGTTGCCTGAGAGATAAGATTTGGCAACAAAACAAACACATTTAACACTTCTTCTGAGGATCTTTCTCATCCATAATGTACAAAAACTGCTCGAGACACATAGAAAACCTCATTAAAACCCTTCCCTCCCGAAGGCGTCATGATAAGCCTCTTAACCCTCCTCCTTTCTGCGCATTCATCAAATAAACACTTCCTAGTCCACTTGTGGCTCCTCCGAAAACACATCTCAGAGCGCTGAGCGATGGCATTCCATCTGACAAAGCCAAGTACGCAAGCAGGCTATCCTGCCCTATCTGTAGCGTGAGGCGATGTGATTTAACACTTTGGCTATCCCTGGAATGGGAGCTCAAACTGATGGACGAGAGTTGATTCCCTTGATTGATTCCTATCTCTTGCCCTCCATCTCTCTCTCTCACTCTCTCCAACAACCTAAAACAAGAGGCACACGATCTGCTCTTCAAGGCCAAAGAGCTGTAACCACAGGAGCAGTGAAACTGAAAAGATTAGACAAAGTATCTTCTCTGCCGCCCAAAAGTATCATTGGTAAAGAGATGGATAACATATGATTTAGTAGAACTTTGAGGTATGAGAAATATAACGGTAGCAGTGGACTTGGATTTTAAAGACACAAAAAAAAAAATTGAAATCACATTCACTTCCATTCTATGGGGGCAAATGGTGGAGCGACCCGCTGCGGCAAGTTGGCGGCGGTGAAACGTGTGAAGTCCGACGCATTATGAAGCTTGGAGGTCAACATTGTTGAATTTTGACTGGGCACCAACCAATAGGAAAGAAGCGTCGTGGTTGACCACTCTTGGCAAACATTTCCCTTGTAGTGTGCATTCAGTGAGCCAACACTCCATGAGTCAAATGAACTACACACCAGAAAACCGGCACCCCTGTTGGCACTGCCCACATTCCCACAGGACAACATGGGGAACTGACAAGTCTGAAGTCTCTGCGCTTCAATCTATGACCCCCTGAGAAAAGTATCAGTACAGGCTACAGGGCCAATCTGACCCCTCTAATAAAAAAAATCTTCCTGGCTCAATCTCTGCTTTTTCTCATGAGCCCCCCAAGACCCCCACCCCACTGGGACGAGGGAGCTGCCTCAGCGCTTGCTGCCCCTGTTCAGCCTCAGCTGTTGTGTCCAGCCAGCTAACAGGATGGTATGGCCGCCGGCCAAGCGAAATGTTTACACTAACGCACACACAACTGTTCCGTACGTAAGTCATGGCTAATTAATGACCCAGGGATGACTGAGGGGGGTTAACGGGGGGACGGGGGCTATCATGAGCTGTTGTGGTTATGTCGAGACAGGTGCTCAATACTGCTCTGGGAAAGCAAGGGAAGAGCAGGAGGGGAGTGGGGGTCTGAGGGGGTAAGATGGGTTTTTAAATTGGCCCTCGGCCTACTATGGTCTGTTGTGGAGCGGTGTTTAATACTAAAACATACAGAGAGTCACCTCGTTTGTTTTCGGGCCCCGTCAGGTGACTTTTACAGGTCTGTTCTGGTTTTCCCCCCAGAGTCCTTCCAGAACTTCTGTTGCTGCATGTTCATGACTTGGGAGAGAGGTATCCTCCTCCAATATTGGAGTCTGCTGTCATTCAGTTATGTCATTGTTAACAAAGTGAACTGGGAAACGTGAATAAAGAAAATAGTTGAAAAGAAGAACAATCACCCCTGTTGTATTTTACGATGCCGTCAAAAGTCCCTTTACACCAAAAGCAGCCCCAAGAGAAACGCACTCACAGACAAGATGCACACAGGTACCTACACACAAAATGCACGGCCCGGATCTACAGGAATACATGTACCCATAAAACTGAAGTTGTTTGGATTATCAAAGGTTTCCACTTTGGTTTTGTTTTGTTTCCATTGTGCAGGAGTAGAAACACTGTGGTGCAGGCGAATGGGCCTCTGTGACACATGTGTCTGTTTTCTGTCACAGCCACCTAAAAGCTTCTGAAAGGGAATCAGAGAAGGGGTCCATGGTGCTTTGCCACTCTGACATACAGTATACTATACCCCCTTCAGGACCGCTTCTCCATCTGCCTTCGTCTTTTTCATCCATACAGCATGGTTAACAAGCCGTTTTTTACAGCGTGGCTCCTCAGAGGCGGGTCTGTCCGTCTGTGTATCTGGAGCTAATTGTGTAAACCACAGGACCGATTCAGTGATCACCGATCAATGTCTTGTGCAAACTGCCAGTAGGCCACAGAAGCAGCTCCATTAATTAGTTTCACATAATGTTTTATATTTAATTATAATGTTATAATGGCGGTCAAGGGGGGCTCTGTTTGGAGTCATTGGAGTCATACATCATAGATATGTCATAGATGACTGGACTGACGTCACATGCAAAGTCCAAGGTCTTTCGTTTGTAGTATTTTCTGTGTTTTTTTTACAAAATAGGTCCGCACAAAATGCCTTACAGAGAAGGACACACTATTATTATTATATTTGTTTAAATAACTGTTTAATGCATTTTCTCCCTATTTTAGGTATTGCCAATTCTCCCCACTTGGGAGTGAGAGTGCATTGGTACTGTGGTCCCCGCTTCACTGCCAACCTCCAAGGTTGGCCTGGGGAGAGACCATGTGCTTACTCTGTATAGTGACATCATTTTCCAAAAGTCTTCTGTTCTAATAACAGGTTATTTGACATCGAAAACACCCGCAAATACGGTCAAAAAATTATACTCATGGACTTGCCAGCCATTTCTCGGTTTCACCGGCTAAACGGGTGCCTCATCGACTAGGAGTCGCTAGTGCAGCAACAAGGACACCATCCCCTGCTAGCTTCCCACCCTCGAGCATTGCCAATTGTGTTTATTGGAGAGCCCGACCGTGCCACAGGTAGAAGCGAACCCAGGCCTCTGTGGTGGTGGGCAATGATAATAATAATAGTAATCCAGTGTAATACACTGTAATACACTACTGCTTGAACCTGAATCTTAACCCCTCCCCTTCACTAAACACCCAGCTATACAGATAGAAAACATTGTTTATCCTTTTCTGTCTTTTCTGCAAGAAAAGTACCGTGCAAACATGCAGCAAGTCGTTAAAGCAGAAATATTGTTTTTGTGATGCTAAGTTCAGGTTAGGTCAGTGCTATGTGGGACTAGCCTGGCTTTTATCTGTCTTCACTTCCACAGGCAACCTGGCAGCAGGGTGCCCTGGTGGTTACAGAGACCATCTTGGGTATTATATAGGGCGTAACATAAGTAACAGGGTTTGATAGAGTTTGCCCCAAGCACTGTGGGCAAACAGGAAAACATGCAAATCAAGGTAACATTGGAAGTAGATCTTCAACTATTTTCAGATTTCATTGTAAGACACATAATTAGAATGCTTACAATCTGCAATTTTATAATGTGCAAACAACTGAAAAATTACCATGCCCTACTTGTGGCACATTCTATCAGACCGTGTTACATTTTTATTCAAGTGTTTCTGTTTAAGTTCCTGTGCACATTACTGTATGTGATTATTGGATGGAGAACGCATTACTTCTCTTTTGCTCCTTTTGGATATCCAAAGTGAGAGGTGGATTGCTTATTAATGGATGCTTTTGAAGAAAAAAGGAGATAATCACTTCTCTCAGATTCCCGTCACTTCTCCAAAATGTGGATGGTGATCCTCCCTTGAACAACACAGTGATCCAACATGTGGAGATGCTAATGGCCCTACTGTCCAATTATCAAAGGGCATCAAGGTACAGTACCCGTCAACATCCTCTCAACCTGGCATAGCGGTCCGGGCACTTAGGCTCTGGTGCAGCCTGGCAGCGCGTCGCGGGTTCGAGTCCCGGTCCCGACGACCTTTGCTGCGTGTCTCTACCCGTCTATCTCTCCCTCTTTCCTGTCTATCTTCACTTAAAAAAAAACTATCAATAGAGGCAGAAAAGCCAGAAACAAATCTTTTTTTTTTTTTAAACATCCTCTCAACCTTCTATGATACAGAATGAACCTTGGTTATAGGCATCAACACAACGGATGCTGAAATCTCAAAATATTCGGTGGATCTAAAAGTAATCCCCCTCCCCCCCGGATTTTTGGAGGTAATTAAATTTGGTTCCTAATTAAAAAACAAAACAGCAGGGAAACAGTAGCTCTTTGCTTAGTTTATACTGAAAAGGTTTACTCACTGGACGGGGGACGGGGTGAGAAGATTAGACCATAAAAGGGGAACCGAGGTAGACAGTAGATAGACGTGGTTTTCGCAGCACTTCCATAACAGACAATGGGTGTGGGTGTTGTTGACTAGAGACAGTGACCTTCGTCAGGAGCCGTAAAAGCCCTAATCACCCTCCTCCGCAACCCTGCTTTGAATGGCTAGTTCTCGTTTTCCAGAGATAAACTGCAAACAGACCTTTATTGTGTGGCAACAAAACAGGGAAAAAAAGAAACTCAAACTTCTGCTCTCCTGGAAACAGGAGGCAATTAAAAAGTGCAGCAGCAGCCAGTATGGTCACCTCCTCTTTGGCCAAACCACTCAACTACTGCCGCTGGCCTCCACCCACACACATACACATGTGTATATACACAGACACACGCGCGTGCATATACATGTAGAGAAACATCACGCATAACATCACGACGCCGCCCACGCTCATTAGGCTTTTAAAAATCTAAATGTACAATGATTGTACAGGAATTTGTCTGAGTCACATTACTACAGATGCTGATGTGTGCATTAGGACAGAAGTACTTCACTGGCTTTGTTAGGTGGCAATCACACCCATAAGTGTTTTTAGAAAAGTGGTACCTACCAGAACCTGATATGCACTCTTTTAGGCGTGCAAACAAAGTTCATATATTTTCAACTTTTGGGTGCAAGGCGTAGAGTCACACCACCACCCATAAGTGTTCACACCCTCTCTTCACACCCATAAGTGTTTTTAGAAAAGTGGTACCTACCAGAACCTGATATGCACGGTTTCCGGACCCACTCCTCAAAGTGGGTCCGGAAACCCCCAGGGGTCCTTGAGAGGGTTCCAGGGGGTCCACAGCTAAATGTGTTCATATAGCATCAACATCAGTTGAACCACTTTAACCCATTGATACCTGGAACGCTTCTGTGTCACTTTAGATGCCTTTGGCTATTCAAAAATAGCAGATATACAAGCTCATAGCGCGGCACCGAGTGCCGCGCTACGAGCTTGTAGATCTGCTATTTTTGAAAAATCGTGAAAAAATATTTTTTATATTTTTTTCAAAAAACTGTTAGGATTTAGATTTTTTTAAAGAATCGCCTCAGGTTTTAATGGGTTAACCCTATATTCATTGGCTATTTGAAAATACTACAATCTACATGTTTACAATGTGTTGGGAGCTTATAGATCTGCTATTTAAAAAAAATGTGGAACACAAATCTTGTATGGGGGTCCCCAGCACAAAATATTTTCATATGGGGGTCCGGCCAAATATATATTAATTTAGCGGTCCTTGACATAAAAAGGTTTGAGAAGCATTGATATATGTATGCCTACAAAAGCATCTGCGTCTTAGAGGAAATGGCAGGCGACACAGAACTGTATTAATATCCATGACATTAGAATCAAATTGTACCTGTGTACAAACTACAGTATACACTCTGTGTGTGTGTGTGCGTGCGTGTGTGTGTGCGTGTGCGTGTCCGTGTGCGTGTGTGTGTGTATGAATGAATGAACTTTTATTTTCGTGTCGTGTCATAAGACCCATCCTTTACGGAATTATAAGACTCCAAAAACATGAATAAACAATATCACATTGACACATTCACTTCCTGGAAACAGAAACTGCACAAGTAAAAATTTAAATATTTGGTTAATACCCCCCAAAAAATATATATATACATCACATATATGTTTTCTTTGTCCGTTCGTCCCATGCTTTCTATTAACACATTCCATGCCAGAGTTTAATCTCATAATGTACTCACCAGTGCCAGCGTTTTATTGTTGTTTTTTTGTTTTTATCATGTCGCCACAGACCTCGCTAAATAAGTTAAAAGTGCGCGTTCATTTGGTTCTAAACACACAGCGGATCCGTGAGAAACGTCCAGCGAAAACAGTTTCCAAATGCGAGCCGCCATCTTGAAGCTACAGCCGATACACGCTAAACAGTGATCAGCGAGGAGAAAAACAACAAACCGAGAAAATCGAGTTTTAAACAGGATCCCAGACAGGAAGCGGATACGATCGAAAAAACCGGAACCCGAATAATTCCGTTTCCGACCGAAAACCGGAAACGGAAATGGATCAAAAAAATTCGGAAAGTGCACCTTGGGCGATTAACATGGGAATCGGCGGTTCGCGTAGATCTACGCGACTGGCACGCTGCGGCTTTAAATAGGTTCGCGTAGATCTACGCGATTGGCATTCAATGTGTTAATATTCTGCAAGTGCCAATATCTTATGTTCACAAATCCATGCAAGTCTCTCTGTGTCACTTAACCATATCAAATCAAGGTTTTTACACCTGTTAAATCATTTTTGACGCAGGTCACGATATATGGGGCAGTAGAAAATAAAGTGGAACTCATTCTCAATATCATTTATGTCACAATAAGTGCAAATCCGCTCTTCTTCTATTACTCCTCTATACCTACATTACCAGTCTCAGGGTGCAGGTGTGTGTGTGTGTGTGTGTGTGTGTGTGTCTCTATCTATCTCCATGGAGATTCATTTAACCTTTCTATGGTCTTCAGTCTGTGTGACTCATTTTCAATGTTTACTAAAAGAAAATTCTGCCTGAGACTGAGGCCTTGACTCATTTCATGTTTCACTTTCGCAGTGAAACATGAAAAAGACGACATTTTCCACAAATCAGTTGTGAGAGGCCTGCAGATTGCAGGAATGCCTAAGTCAAGAGTTAAGGCATTGGCAAAATTCTGTTCAGTGTCTGTGATAATTGGCAGTTGCCATATATGGAGGAGACGATGCTTCCTGTACCCGTGATCTGTATCCTGAAATACTTGTTGTTGAGCTTTGCCAAGTTTGTGCATCTATCTACTACTGTTTGTGTTCAAGAATTTCTTGTTAAAATGTGAACGCAAATAAAGATGTTAAATGTGTGTGTGTGTGTGTGTGTGTGTGTGTGTGTGTGTGTGTGTGTGTGTGTGTGTGTGTGTGTGTGTGTGTGTGTGTGTGTGTGTGTGTGTGTGTGTGTGCTATTTTAGATTTGCTGCATGTTTTATCGATTGAGCATAACCCTCCAACACTTTATAGGCATTATTCCCAAATGGGGTGAGCCAATAGTCCTAGTCTCACATATCCAGACGATCAGAGATCTCTGATACAGTACGTCTGGACTCTGACATCTAAATTCAATGTAGGGACTAGAACAGCAGTGAGAACAGCCAAAACAAACCTACACCCACTGTTTTGAAAACCAATCCTGATACCATCCCAATATGAAGGACCATCATAAAGTCTACGCATTGGTTCTGCAATGCAGTTTGTTTTTAAATCTCCGAATTGTTTCCACTCAGTTCAAGACCGTACGTTGAATGTAGATGTCCCCGGACAGGCAGAGATCTCTGATAGTGTGGTAACACCAGACTAGCTCAGTCCCATCACCACCCACTACACTTCCACCAATACATCCACCACCCCCACTCACATAAGGAATCATTTCCTTTCAAAATTAGAATTTTCTATGGACAGCACACACACCCCTCCACAGGAAGCAACATATCGTTTATGTCATTGCAGGCATTGAGAGGAGGATTCAAGAGGAGGATGCTGGTGCTCCGCCCACTCGACCCACCTGCTCCACAACATCAGTGTTGATTTTGTCGACTACCTTTTTTTCTCTGACGAAAACAAAATGAAATCTAAATAAAAACTTAAATTACCGTATTTCCCCAAATAGTAGCCGCAACCCGATCTCCAGAGATTACCGTAACATTGCACGGAACGAGTGCACTTCATTCCGTGGATAGCCGCCTCGGAACTCCCGAATTGCGTGCATATGGTACGGCGCTGCCTTTGTGACAAAACCATTTCGGAGGCGCGCAGTCACAGGCGAATTGTCACCCCGTGAAGGACCACCGAGGGAGCTAAGGCGACCGAGTTGCCGTCCTGAACGGTGTGACATTCGCCTGTGCCTACTCAGCGCCGTTTGAGTTATGTACCGATAGGCACAGAATCGTAAATTTTATTGTGCGGACTGCTCTGCTTCCGGGTTTTTCCGTGTTGCGACTGGTTACGCCCACCGTGGGACTCGCCGTACATATGCACGCAATTTGGGAGTTCCGAGGCGACTATCCACGGAATGAAGTGCACTCGTTCCGTGCAATGTTACGGTATTCTCTGGAGATCAGGCTGGTAGCCCAGTAGCCCGGCAGCAAACAGCCTCCGGGAACCTAATAGCCACCGGGTTTGACCCCATTGTGCATATTAACTCTCTCAGTGCCACGCCCCGACATATCCCGAGTTTTTCCCCGAGTACCCTCAGTGCCAGCACGAGAAATCCCGAGTTTTTACTTTTGACTGTGGTCGCGCTATTCTGTATATTTTTCATGATCACTTTCGCTTCCTGACTACATCAGACTCACCCGGAGCCGGATGTAAAAAAAAAAAATCATTTCCGGGTCACGTTGTTTTTCTCCGGTGATTTTCGGCCAGAATAGGGAAAGTCACGTTTTTTTCACACGGTATAAAAAGCGAACGGAGAGGTCCACGTCTACTCTCTTTGGTCTGGGTGACGATCAGTCATCGTAGTCGTGTATCGCATCGTAATTTAGCCCGATCAACGATTATCGAAAATGTCAACATCCGGTTCTGACCGGATATGACGTGAGCCTGTTTGGGAGGGGGCGAGTGAGCCAGCGAGATCATCAATGTGTCGATTTGTTGCTCTCTACTTGTAGAACTGTATTATGGGTTTAAAACCCCAATCAGATCATTTATTTGAATGAAAAATTACAAAATTTAAAAATTTAAAAAAACGCAAATTCCTGGCAGTTTGGGAGTACTTTATGAAAATACTCTTGGCACTGAAAGAGTTAAACGCCGGTCAGAGTAAATGCCTGGGCGATTATTAGCAGTTTCTTAAGCCTAATTTATACTTTGTTGCACGACGGTGTCATATGCCGACAATAGCAGATCTACAAGCTCACTTTGTGAGCTTATACTGTAGGTCTGCCATTTTCGGGACGCTATTCCTTATATTATCAATTTGGTCGTTTAAGAGCGCCCGCCTGCAATGGAAATCAGCAGTGTCAATTCCTTGTGTCAAATGTGTTTATAAGATATTATAAGATGATAGTCTATTCAAAGAAAATGATTTGTGCTGCATAATGCTATTCGCTCCAAATCACACACTTATAAGTGTGATTAATCCATTGCGCAGGAAATAAAGAACGGATTACAACAATTTAACATTCTCTATAATCAGTAACATGTGGGTGATAATTATGTGTCTGAAATGTGGTTTTATTCAAAGGCAATTAAAGGCTAGAGATTATGATGCAAACGTCGGGTAGCCTAGTGTCCGACATTACATAAGCGCCTCGGTGTGGCCACAGAGTCAGCACACCGGCACTTCTGAATTAAGTGACTGAAGTTCTCTTTAACGGCCATGGCTCTCGTTGCCCCTCTCTTTGGCCGTGTGCCCCTCGAAAACTGACATGCCCCACGGCCACAGTGGCCTTGATGCCCCCCGCCGGCACTCACTGCCCAAGCTGATTTCACCGTTTCTCCTCAGCGCCATCTTCCTGTCAATACGGTATAGACACCACCAGTTTCTGGTTGAGATTCTTGTTGGATAACATCAAGTGAAACGCTGCACATATAACCAATGGTAGGTTTGATTTCCAGCTTAAAATGCAGCGGAAGCCAAACATCGCTTTTGACAGAGAGAGGGGGGTAGAGAGAGCAAGAGAGAGAGAGCTGCTGTTTAACGTCACCAGAGTAGTTAAATAAAACAAACTTGACAAAAACACAGCGAAATCCCAAAATTAGGAGTCTTAAAATCCAGCAAGTAATAGAAATTAATAACTGCTAACAAATTCTAAGTTTAGGCTATCAATATCAAAAGTAGAGGGAAGCTGTGACCTCACCGCTCTAATGGACAAGAAATAAATAATCCTTTTGCAAACCACATCCATGTTCTGTTTGTTTGTCAACAATGGAAATGGGAAGTTTATTTCAGCAGCTAGAATTTGACAGTTTGACATTGTTTGAGCCCGTTTTTGGTGCGCAACACACACAATTAAGTTAATTGAGTTCTCCAATTGTGCTCCTGTGCGCAACAGGGCAGATCCCCGCCAGGCCAGATTGCGAACCCAGGCCCATGAAATTCATAGGTAGTCATAGTAGCCAATTGGAATGGAATCTGCTAAAACTGACTGATAATAATAATAATAATATTCTTTGTTTGTATTGCACTTTACATTTGAAACAAACCTCAAAGTGCTACAGTAAATAATAAAACAAGATAAAGAAAACCATTTGCAAGATAATCAAAAAGTCTAAAACAGGTTAAAAATATGTTTAAAAACAAGTTTAAAAAGGAGAGGCAGGGTTATTAAACCGGCTTAAAAAGCTAACCAAATGCTTTGTTAAAATGGTAGGTTTTTAGTGCTCTCTTAAAAGTGTTCACAGATTGTGGAGCTCTGAGATGGTCTGGGAGTGAGTTCCACAGCCGGGCAATGATATACTGATACAGAACCATATATAGGCTATATATTGTCGCTGTCGGTTGGAAACCTTGTAGGCCTATGTCCAAAACGGTTCTTTTTTTGTATTATTTAAAAACAATTTCAAATAGTGAAAATAGCCAATCTACAAGCTATATTATCAATAATTAAGAAATACTATATTTGAAATACTGAAAAATCAACTAAAGTCATAATTAGTGGAAGTCCAATCACATTTCATTTTAACTCTCTCAGTGCCACGCCCCGACATATCCCGAGTTTTTCCCGAGTACCCTCAGTGCCAGCACGAGAAATCCCGAGTTTTTACTTTTGACTGTAGTCGCGCTATTCTGTGTATTTTTCATGATCACTTTCGCTTCCTGACTACATCAGACTCACCCGGAGCCGGATGTAAAAAAAAAAATTCATTTCCGGGTCACGTTGTTTTTCTCCGGTGATTTTCGGCCAGAATAGGGAAAGTCACGGTTTTTCACACGGTATAAAAAGCGAACGGAGAGGTCCACGTCTACTCTCTTTGGTCTGGGTGACGATCAGTCATCGTAGTCGTGTATCGCATCGTAATTTAGCCTGATCAACGATTGTCAAAAATGTCAACATCCGGTTAGGACCGGATATGACGTAAGCCTGTTTGGGAGGGGGTGAGTGAGCCAGCGAGATCATCAATGTGTCGATTTGTTGCTCTCTACTGGTAGAACTGTATTATGGGTTTAAAACCCCAATCAGATCATTTATTTGAATGAAAAATTACAAAATTAAAAAAAAAAAAAAAAACGCAAATTCCTGGCAGTTTGGGAGTACTTTATGAAAATACTCTTGGCACTGAAAGAGTTAATGAAAATAACTTTTTGGGAAAAGTCATAAAATCTCTAATAACCCCTACTTCAGTCAGTGAAGTCCAGGGCTGAATGTGAGCAATAATGGCCTGGTGCAGGTCGGTGCAAAAATAAATATAAGCCTGCAGCAGACAGCCGCCTGGTTCTTTTAATGGGGTCCAAGTCGATTTTGTGAAATAAACGCCCGGGCTACTATTTGGGGAGATACGTAAAGCTATGATGACTAAAACTATGACTAAGTATATTGACAATTTTGCTCACCACGCGTCGCAGATGCGTTGTGAGACTTTCAACACACAGCTAAGTATAAATCAGGCATTACGATGCCACCAAGGCCTGCCAAAATACTTTTTAGTGGACTAAATGATTTAGTCAACTAAATCAACTGTAGATTTAGTTGACTAAAATCTTATTATATTTAGTAGAAATATACATAGCTTGTGAATTAATACATTCTGCCTTGATTCTGCTTTAATTTGTATCTTTTATTCCTGTTTTAACAGGGCCTTACCAGGGCTTTCCAGAAGGCAAACGTATCTGCATATGGGTCTTAGATCTGAGACCTGTAACACCAGCACTCAAATTCTGTCCATTCAGGAACGTCTTATTTGATGTGTATAGTAGGCAACAAGCCATGTTTCCTACGTACATGTATTATTATAAATACCCAATAATGTTGTGGGTACACCAGACCCACAAACAGTGGGTGAACAAAAACACGAACACCACACAATGGAGAACAAAGTGCTTCATTGTCTTTTCTTTAAATTGACATATCACATTGAAAATGATTTGTACTCCTCCCACACTCTACCAGAGAGCCCCAGGATATCCCCCTGTCAAAAACATGCTTTACAATGGCTGATGTGACAGATGAGAGAGGGGGTGTGTGTGTGTGTGTACGCCCATGTGTAAAGGGGTGTGCACGCACTCGTGTATGTGTGGAGGGGTGTACTGTGTGTGTAGTGCCTATATTATGTACTGTATGTGCACATGAATTGCCTGCTTGAGAGTGTGACTAATAACATCTCTCTCTCTCTCTCTCTCTCTCTCTCTCTCTCTCTCTCTCTCTCTCTCTCTCTCTCTCTCTCTCTCTCTCTCTCTCTCTCTCTCTCTCTCTCTCTCTCTCTCGTCTCTCTCTCTCTCTCTCTCTCTCTCTCTCTCTCTCTCTCTCTCTCTCTCTCTCTCTCTCTCTCTCTCTCTCTCTCTCTCTCTCTCTCTCTCTCTCTCTTCCCCCCCCGCAGCTGTCTGCGTTGGCAGTGTTAAGGGCCTTGGGGTCCCTGGCAGCCGCCGGACACTGTCAGTATGGAGTCAGTAACGATCGCCTGGAGCGTGTTCAACAAACCCATCGCCCTGTCAGTCAACATGGAAAGAGAAACCCCGCCCACTGTAGGGGGGTCTGGCCAGACCGCAGCCATTCATCGCAGAGGGAGAAAGGGCAGATTACCAGCCAACACACAGAGCTAAAAGGAGCTGAAAACGGCAGCCCCTGAATCAAGGTTCTGAGTTTGGCAAAGGATAGGAGATAACAGGGCTAATCAATCGCTGAAGGCCCGCCTCAAGGGTAGAAAGTGCATTCTGTGAGAGTGTGAGGTTTGATCCCCACACCAACAAAAATGTTCAAAGGAATTTTTACATGAGCTTTTTAAAGTATCTACAAGCACCAGTCATACTTAATTGTCAATAGGCTGGGAGGCACAGATTGCGTTTAATAGCCCCTGTGTGTGTGTGTGTGTGTGTGTGTGTGTGTGTGTGTGTGTGTGTGTGTGTGTGTGTGTGGCAAATATCGAGAACCGCTGGACCGACCAGCATCAAACTTTGCATGCACACCCATAGTAGGCCAAGGAAGACACTCAACCCCAAAGGTTTCAAATCGGCCTATGGTACGGTATAGTGCCAGTGGTCTGGCAATATCCCAGGCCATTTTATGTTTTGGCCTACTGTATAACTCTTGAACTTTAGTTCCCCTTAGTTTCCCCCCGCTGGATTCCTTGGATTATGACGAAACTGCCCATATAAGCCACATCAATTCCCATGGGCCACACCCATCCCCACCTAACTAGATTCTCGACACATTTTATGTTCTCTTCAGTTGCAAACACCTTTTGCAACTATTCATACAGATTTTGTCCAAAACTCACAAACCGGGACAACATAATCTCTGGAGTCATGTGATGACGATGTATCATTCAGATTTTTCATATTCCATTTGGTTATGATTGTCTTCCAAAGTTTGCGGGAAGGGCTCATTTTACAAAACAAGCCAAAACTCTTGAAAAAAGTATGAATAATACCGCCACACAACTACGTATAAATCTCGCTTGAGGTCATTCTAGATAAGAGCAATTCACAAGTAAAAAAACAGAAAGGCATTTGCATTGCAGAATGTCTTTCTTGAGCAAATCACGTCAGGGTGTGTCAGCTTTGAGTACCTTTTCAGGTGTTAAGAAATTCGTCTTGTTAACAGTCCTCAAGCTGAATTAGAATCAGGTAAAAAGCCAGCTTGTTGAACAATAGTGCCACAGTGCAGCATCATGAAGTCATCTGTTAAGGTGTAAAGGCTAAAACCTGAATGACTCACTGCCACACAGTGTTAAACTATTAGGGATGGGCGTTGGGCCATCTTTCTTTTGTAAATGTGTACTCTTGGGAGTGTGCAGTTAAACATGGCTAACCGTAGTGTGACATCATATTTATACAAATTAACATTGTAGTGTAAATCAGGAGTCTTGGACATAGCAACTGTATCATGTAGCGCAACTGACATCAGTAGTTAGTTGTTCCAGTGAACAAATTATTACACACAGAGCCTACAAGGTGAACAGCGTCCCAAATGTTATGTCTTTATGGAAATGTTTTCCACTGCATTGTGGTTTCCAAGTTGTCTCTTCAGCTATGGTTTCAGAACAAAGTATTTTGTTTATTTTAAAAGCCAGGCCATTACAAACTGAGAGAAACTTATATGCCAAACAACAGACCTTGGTTAAGGCTCTTTCACACCGATCCTATCCCCCAGCTTCCTCACGCCTTGTTGGCTGCAACCCACGTTAGGCAACTCTCAGAGGAGGGCACTTTTATAGTATTATTACAGTATAGTAGTTATTTTTGTATTTTCAGTTAATCAGTCCTACACGAATGTGCTTTTTTCCCCCCATCCCCATCCATATAAACGTAACTATCTGCTGCTTCTGTCTTAATTCCAACTTTCTGGACACTGTAGGGACTCATACACTGATATAGAAAAGGCGGGAATGTGCAAATGATAAGAAGACTCAACTATGTAGCCTATAGAATGACTCACATCCAATCGATGAACTGTTCTCCAACTAAAATATCAACATCAGCTTTGGTTTCTCGGAGGCCAAAACTGTTCATGTGTGTGGGCACAGTTTCAATCAACAGCCGAGACAAAACAGGGATGATGATGTATAGAATGGCTCACTGCCAACAGTGAACTGCTGTCTGACTGCAGTGTTCTCAACTTTCTTCTGAGCTCCACCACAGGAAGCTCTCCACCTTAATGCACACAGTTTTCATCTATGGAGTTGTCAAAGGATGTTTTTGTGTCAAATGTTAATTATAAACTCCCCTGAATAATCTGTAGTTTTTAATCTATTTAAATAAATATATTAAATGCGTCATGACTTGCCTATGACTTGTTCTCCAACTACGATACAAACAGCAGCTTTGTTTTCTTCCTTAATCCTGAACCAGTCACATTGTGGGCAGTTGCATTGTTTCATTTTTACTGTAGCTATATCGATGTCCTGGGTACAGCTTCCATGGATGAGAGCTATGAAGGTGTCACAGGGAGGGTGAAGGGGAGAGAGTGGGAGGAGGTTTCTTCTGTGTGTGAGTCCTCGTCCATCTGCTGTCTGTTGCTCTCTGACACTTAAAACAGTACAGTTTGTCACTTCACTTGTCTCTTCTCCAGCACACAGATGCAGTTATTGAGACAGACACACACACACACACACACACACACACACACACACACACACACACACACACACACACACACACACACACACACACACACACACACACACACACACACACACACACACACACACACACACACACACACACACACACACACACACACACACACACACACACACACACACACACACACACACACAGTGAGCGCCAGCCAATACATTTTATACTGTATGTATGGCTGCATTAACTCAATTATACACACAAACACACACCAACTTAGCTTCCAAGCAGTTGATGGGTAGAGTTCAGAGTTGCACTGAGGGGTCAGACAAGTTCTTGGGGGCTGTTGGGGTACAGTCAGCATGTTTTTGGCCAGCTGTCTCATTTGATTGGCCAAGAGCAGGAAGTCTATGCAGGGGACATCCCCCATCAAGCCATACTGCCAACAGGGGTTGGAATAGCCCCACTGGCATGTCATCCAACCACAGGCTGCTTCTACTGTCTTGACAGTAGGCTACAAAATCAACAATGAAATATTGAACTGAAGCTGAACATTCATTCACTGTATTTTGAGTTGCACAATACTAACACAGTATTGTTACTACTATAATAATAGTAAATAAAATGTTAATACTAAAGGTCCTTACACACCGGGGCGATTTTTTCGTGCGAATAATACGCTTTTTTTTAAAACCTTATAAAGTCAATGCAAGCGTACATGGCGCGAAAAAGCGGAAAAGCGAAGCGAAAAAGCGTCTTTTAATTATTCGGAACGAGTCCGAATTTTGCGTATATTCGCACATTCGCCGGTGTGTAAGGACCTTAACAGCTAACACAATTCCACAATAGTGACTTTTGCTCACCTATCCGTAATAGTGTACTTCTTTTGTGATGTGTGCCTTAATTAGTTGGTAATGTGGACAAAGTCCGCTAGTTAGATACCCTGTGAACTCACATCAAGCATCAGCCCCTCCTGCCAACCTTACTGGGAGCTGGAACAAGCTCATTGGCATGTCATCTGGGCTATTCTGGACAATTCTAGATGGCATCACAGTCACGAACTGTCTCTTTTCCTGGCCTCTTGTGAATATAAATTATGTCTCTCAGATAAGTCATGGCACTCCAAAATGAATTAATTGAAAGTCCGAATTTTTCTTCCTGGCACGACATCCTTTGATCAAATACATTGTTTCCCCATTTTTGCACAACTATTCCACTTCCGAACAACAGAGTTTACAACTTTGGTGATACGTGCGATAATTAGCCTGCGGTGCAGACACAACCTACTTAATTGACCAAGACATCTTTTTACCCATCAATCCTGTCAACCTTATTGAACCTCTCTGGCTGGAAGCTGGAACAGACCCACAAATATGTCATTTCACTTATAGACAAGACAATTCTAGTTGGCTGCCTCTTTTTTCATCTCTAATTAAATCCTTAATTACAGTCCAAAGCCAGAAGACTTAAAACAGAAGAATTAAATCTGAAGGTCACTCACTGTACTGTACTGCACTGTATATTGAGTTGAAGTGTATCCTTGGTCAACTACAATACTGTCCCAAGATATAGACTTTTGCTCAACAACCCAACTTGTGAACTATAGTTTACAGAGTTTAGTTACGTCTATGCGCCTTAATTAGTCTTGAACGCTGTGTGAACACAGTCTGTTAGGGAGAGAGAGAACATGCATCACCAATCCTGCCAACTTCACTGGGTGTCTGCTGGATGAGGCCCACAGACATGTCTTCAAAGTTAACGGACATGACAATTCTAGTTGGCTTCACATGCAGTCTCTTCCCTCTTCCTTTCACTTGACTCATACCAAAATACTTGACATTCAAGATCTTTAAAGATGGAAGAACTGAGTATTCATGGAGATGACAGTTTTGGTCAACTAAGACACTGTCCAAGATATCGCCTTTTGTTCAACTACCCAACTTGTGTGGTATGGAGTTTAAACATTTTATATAAAAAAGGTCCTTGCCAAATGCAATAGAATGGATGAACCAAAGCGTTTCTACTTTGTAGTAACGTGTGAAAAATAAAAAAGATAACATTTACACTCATTTTCTATGAATGTAAACATTTAACTATTACGCATTATTCATCCACTATAGTGTATAAAAAAGACGAAATTTAATTTAATTGAGGCCATAATTTTTAAATAGGAAGGGAAATACCTAATACAATTGTGCTGCATATAAGCCCTAAACCCTAAATGGTAATTCAAACTAACTTCAACACCTACAAATAGGACTTTTGTGACCTGGTGTGTTGCACTGTACCTGCAGATAGGTGACTGTATTTCTCAGTCTGCTGATATGGCATGTTGTAGTCAGGTTTATCCCATGTTGCTTGGAAGTACCGATGTGTAAATACTTTAAAGTAAGGGTTATTATGTTAGTGGGGTGTGGTTTGTGGTAAACTGTAAGGGGAGCGCCAAGGAATGGCTTTCTGGGGCAGCAGTAATGTGGTTCACCTGTGAGTAATTGGGCTGATCAGATGCCAGCCTTTTAGAGCCCAGTCCACACTAATTTGGATATTTAGCAAAAGCTACATTCTCTTCAAGGTTTGGGCCTCTCATCCACACAAATGGCATTTTTGGTCATCCTTCTAAATTTAAAGTGAAGAAAAATTATGGTTTCTGTGTTGACATAAAAGAGCATTAGGGAAATTTGTGCTTTGTGCAATGAGCATGCACCTGAAAACAGCAACAATGGCAGCTGTATCACCATCTAATCACTAGCCTTGCATATGCTTAGTTGAATGTTTGTAGTCTTTTTTGCATTATTGTGTGATATTTTGCAAAACAAAAGGTTGTGTGGACAGAAAAAAAAACATTTTGAAATGGCGAGGAGGATTTCAGCTTGGAAAAATATCTGTTGATCAGTCTTTACACAGTAAGAAAGTGACACAGTCCATTGAAAGAGCATGACGTTGCTGGACTTGATTTAGCCAGACATAATTTGTGTTTCATTATTATTATACTATGTATGTTTTTGCATGGCAGTTTGATTATGTTATATTTCACTGATGGATAGGAATTATAGGGAGTAGGGAGAGAGTTGAAGCAAAACCCTGCTGTTGTCTGCTTCATCCAGGCTCCAACAGAGTCCATTTACAGTTAGCTATCTTAAAGTGATCTTAAGACCTTTAAGGTGTTCATGATACCATCATCTGTTTTGGAGATATCAGCCTATGAGTTTCAAATAGCAAAGTAAAGCGTGTATAGTGCGATGTATTGGGTGTGGATGATGCCAGTCTACCGTGGGGCTAGTACACTGTGATGTAACCAACACAGCTGTGCTCAGCTAATCAAATGAATAATGGGAGTGTTAGATTTAAGTGTGTCATGGTGCATTGACAATATTGTCAATACTGTCTATGCTTGGCATTGGCAAACCCATGGCACTGGGCACACCTAAATCAATACATACATTATACATTTTATTACTTATCATGTTTTTGGTTCTTAATTTATTTGTCTCGACCACAAATGTTAGGAATGTGATCTAGATAGCATGTTCGACAGATGCTACGTTCATTGTTTACCTGGTATCGCATTCTCCAGTAATTAGTTTATTGACCAGAGCTCATGCTTATTCTGATTATTCTACTAAATGCATAAATTGCTGCAGCTCAGCTGCGTTGCTTACTAGCCTGCCATTGTTTTAAAATCTGCTGTAGTTTATAACCTGAATTGCAAAAGGACAACACAGGGTTTCCTTCACCTTAATGTATCTGTACTGTTCCAACTATGACCCTTTTTACAGTACAAGTAGCTGCCTACTGTTTATAACACAACAAGGCCGTTAATCATGCAGCCTGTTTGGGTTGCAGTCAAGGACGATCGTACAGGAGTTAATTAAGTACAGATCAATCTCGGTGCCACCACCGGAGTCTTCACAAAAACAGTCCCACGGTAAACTGAGAGCCACTGAGAGAGGGAGGCAGAGGCCGAGGGGGGTGTAGAGGAGACCAGCGATGTTTGCTCAGGGCTCGAAAAGACCCTGCCACTCATATTTGTACAGAGGACAAAGCTCAAGCAGGCTCTCTGGCACCAAATAAAAGACGTGTTTTCACAGCGCATACAGCAAATACAACTGTTCACTTTTTTCTTTCGCATTCTTAAAGCCGTTGCCAAATTTCAGCGAAAATGAGCTTCATGCCAGTTGCCATGGCAATGGGTCAGCGTGGTGGACAGGGGACAGTCGGGGGTGGAGGGTAGGGGGGAGTCGGAGGTTGTGGGCAGTTGAGGGGGAGGCAAAGTACACTTTTCAATTCCCACACAGGGGTGTCTTAGTACTGTAAGCCTGCCATACTGTGCATAATTACAATGAAATGCTGTTTAGCTCCATTAGGGAGAATAATGGCTACAAAATGAGAAAGAAAGTCAAGGGTTTCTTCGCATATCCACTTGGAGACATTTTTGCTAGCTTCTGAAATGCTAGAGAAATAGAGTGGTATATGCCTCACACTGTGCCCATTACTCTGGATGTGAGGTGATGTCCTTGTGTCGTGTCATCATGAACTGTGGAGTGGACATTCTGCAAGCTGTCAATGTCTCTGCTATTGTCACCTGGACAGATTAATGGACAGTTATCTCAGATTGTGAAGGAAGGCATTGTGTTTCTGCTTCTCATTCTGTAGTTCATGTTTGAGATCGGGGATGAAATGTATGAATGTAAACATTTGAATACTTTCTTGTACAGTTCACATCAAAGTGACGACACGAACACAAACACGACTCACTGGCTAACATCTGCTATTTAAACTGCCAGCTATTTGTTGTACCTGGTGATCGAGCTGATTCTGGTAAGGAAAATGTGGCCCTGAATGAATGAGTTAATTAATACAATCTCTAAAAAAAATCGGTTTGGCAAAGCACCCCAAGAAGCACTGACTGATGGTTCTTTACAACAAGCCCTCTGCTTCCACTGGAACGGGGCTGTGATCTCGCACTGTGTGCGCAGGGCGACCAGTCAAAAAAAGGCATGAGAAATGGGGAACGAATATTAGCACATCAAAGAACTGCTTCTGACAGGAGCCTGCCTGCCTGAACCTAAGTGGAGCACAGAGGGTGGAGGAAAATCTACCGCAAAGGGAAAGAGAGGAAGGAGAGGAGAGGAGAGGAGAGGAAGTCTTGGAGAGTGTTTGAGAGGAGGGAGGGGGGAGCTTAACCACTTAAGCCTGCTATTCTGCTATTTTTGCCCTTTTTTAATTGTTGGAACTTTTCCACTTTTTCCATATGGCCAAAATAAGGACTCCAGGTTGAAAGTGGTTAGCCCATTCAATCCGGGAACGCATCTGTGTCATTTTAAGATTTCTTTGGCTATTCAAAAATAGTAGATATACAAGGTCATAGCACGGCACCGAGTACCGCACTAGATTGCTTGTAGATTTACTTTTTTTTTTTTTATCGTGGAAATGTTGTGCAAATCTTTGAATATACATATATTTTTAAAGCAAACATTTGTAACTCAAATCTTTGCTTCTAAGGGGTCCCTGGAACAAAACATTGTGAGATGGGGGACCGCGGCCAAATATATATCTAAAAAAAAATTCTAAATCCTAACAGTATGTTGCTATATTAGTGGTGCTCCAACTTTTCCATGTCAAGGACCCCCAAAATGATATGTATTTGGCCGCAGACCCCCCATCTCAAAATATTTGTTCCAGGGACCCCCAGAAGCACAGATCCGAGTTAAAAATGCTTCTACAGGCACACATAAACAGGGTTGAGGACGCAGCCTGCTCTCACAGGAGGGGGAATAGGGGGCACACATTAAAACCACCAGCACCACCTTACTGCCTCTGGCTGGGATTAAACTGGAACAAGAATGGAAGGTCAGGGTTCAAGGTCTAGGGTCAAAAGCAAAGGGGTGAGATAGAGGTATATACAGTATGAGTGTGTGTGTGTGTGTGTGTGTGTGTGTGTGTGTGTGTGTGGGGGGGGGGGGGTATTAAGGGAAGTGCAACTCGAACAAAAAGGTATAGTATAACGGTGAGACAAGATGCAGAGGGGGAAAGAGAATGGGACCGTTTAGAGCAAGTGGTTTGCTTTCTTCTCCTTAAAACTCTTTCACATTTATGGCATTTCTTTGATTTGTTTGATTTATTTATGAAATGATCTTAAGATTTTTGTTTGTATTGATGATTTTTTTTTGTTATTGACAATCTTTTGAAATAGTAAACTAAAGAATGAATATTTTAGAGCGCTGAAGAGTCAGGTCAAGATGGGGGGGTGGGGGGGGGAGAAAGAAACCGAATGGACTCAGTGACTCCAGTAATAAAACTGGTACAAGATTGCACTGAGAGAGATAAAAAAGAATGTCAGGTGAGACAAAAGAGAGCAAGAGGCGGAAAGAGAAGGAGGAATGCAGGGTGCAAGGCGAAAGAGATACGACAGAGGGAAAGAGAATGAGAGTGGAAATTTGAGGAAAAGAAAGAGTGAGAAATCGAAAGTCAGGGACGAAGAGAGCGTGTGTAAGAGAAGGGGGGGGCAGGTGAAAGGGGGGCAGGTGAAAGGGGGAACTAACAGGTGACGCATATGAGAGTCAGTCCAGTCCAACAGGTGCAGCTGTAAAGAAGAAGAATCGGGTAAGAGAGAGAGACACAGGAGGAGGAGAGAGTGAGGGGGAGGGAGGGAGGGAGAGAGTGCTGACAGACAGGAAGTGAGACGAATGTTCGGTGTCTGGCTTCTGTCCGCTGACAATGAGGTGAAGACAACCAGAGGAGCGTCCCGAAGACAACAGTGAGGTGAAAATCCTCCCAAAAAAAAAAGAAAACGAAAATAACGAAAGAAAGATCTCCTGGCCTAGGCACAGGACGTACTCTATCCCAGCTGTATTTCATGCGCAGCACAGTAGAGTTGATCAAAGCGGAGGTATTCTCCAAACATCCTGTGAAGCGAACAGCAGAGAACAGCCAGCGGAATCCCCTTTCGCTGGGGTCGGGGGGTTGATTGAGAGTTTCCTGTTTTTTTTTTTCCCCAGCTCTTAATGAGAAACTGTGAACCTGACTACTTCCAGGTACTACTTGGCCTGGAACTGTAAAACATCCACATCCAAACAATAAGGAGTTTTTTTTTCAAACTCTTGAGCAGTCCAAAAATTTCCACAAATGTAAAAACCTGTGAGGAAGGAACAGCTGCTGTTCCATGGTGAATGCTGCTGCTGGTGACTCATCCAAAC
The DNA here is from genome assembly GCF_963280865.1 of Gymnoscopelus braueri. Classification (NCBI taxonomy): domain Eukaryota; kingdom Metazoa; phylum Chordata; class Actinopteri; order Myctophiformes; family Myctophidae; genus Gymnoscopelus; species Gymnoscopelus braueri. The sequence continues at coordinate 35,409,631 of NC_137621.1, read as the reverse complement.
AATAATTACTTGGTGATGGACATAAAAACAGATTGAAGTCTGCACATTACAAAATGCTCCCAAAACCATAATTTCATAATGTACCCTTTCCAGTCAAAAGTACAATATTTGTCTTTGAAATGTAGTAGTGTGAAAGTATCCAAAACTATAACCTCAAGTAAATATACTGTTACTGTCCACCACTGGTGGACACAATAGAGATGGACTTTTAAAAAATACCTGAGTGTCTGACTCAACAAATTGACTAAACTCGTCTTACCATGAGCTAAAATGAGCTAATTCCATCCAGCCTCCATGTATAAGCCTGTTGACGTATTTGCCCTTGAGTGTTTCATTGTCAGGCATCTCATTGACAAATTAATTTAGTCCTGGAGGAGCTTTCATTAACTAGCTCATCCATCTTTCAGCTTCTCCATCAGCCGATTCAGTGAAAGGTCAAAAGTTGGAGGTTCCTGAAAAACAATCACTGGTGTGATCAGTTTGCTGAATGCGCGTATGTAGAGCAATATATGCTATGGTATTTTACTGGTGGGGTACAATACCAGTATAAATAATACCAATACATGGTGTAATATTTTACTGGTAGGGCACAATACCAGTATAAATAATACCAATATATGGTATGGTATGGTGTTGTGTGCCTTTAGTGTGGAGCGTACCATGTTACTGTGTGAGGCCCTGTCCAAACGAACTGACAGAATGCATTAAATTCAATGAAAGCCAATTAGACAAGCATATGAATTAACACTACATTTGAATGATTACAAAATTTGTCAAATAATCAGTCACTGACGATGGTCTTTATGACCGAAACGTTTGTCCTCCTATCACTCATGCACTTTGAGCACTTTAGCACGTGGTTGAGCATGTAAAGAATAAAGAAAAAAATATTTTTTTCCCCTAGTCTCTGTCGAAGGAGACATTTTTTGTGGTGTACAAGTCTTCAACAGTTTTGTTCCTCTATATCAGCACCATCATGATGACAAATTCTATTAATTTACCAATTCATATTTACTTAATTTGGATAGTGATGTGATTTAGTTGTACTGTATGCAGTGCTGCCTCAGATGCAGTGCTGCCTCAAGCCTCTAGAGGGCTCAAGTAAGATTAGGCAAACTTTTCAGATGATTTTTGACTGGGATAACCAGCCCAGTCCAACATTTACCCGTCGGAATGTGGGCATTTCGTCCACATGTGGGTGTTTCGCAGGACCTTTTGATTATTGGCTCCGAAGGACAGCCAACGACATGACAGAACGTTTTGTCTCATGGCTGGGAGGACAAGCGTATATCCCACAATCCAGTAGAAGACAGTATAATGTTGCTACAAAGTATTGCTACGTACCAAAAAAAGGAAGTTGACTGCCAAATATATCATTATATCATGTGAGTGACTCATTATTTTACCTGGGATGTACCTTCTGATAGTTGTACTTGAATGTTGACATAATAATGTTAACATTCAAGTACAAGTGTTTCAGTAGCGCAAGCTCCAAAAATAATTAAGGTGTCTAGGATAAAGATACCGAAGATTAGTCAGTGACGTCACTGTCACGCGACACGGTACATTGACGGTGGACGGCACACGATAGAGGCTTCTTATAAGCAGAGTTCTAGAACAGAGATCCGGGACGGGACGGGGGCCGGAGTCTGTCCGTCGCTCTCTGGCCAGCCAGGGCGCGAAAAAGTTATCCCAGTCACAATTGACAATTGTCATAGTTATCCCAGTCACAATTGACAATTGTCATTTGTTCTTGTTTTAGCAGGGGTGGGCCCAATGGGGGGGAAAACTAAATAACAGTAGCGTTTATGCCCTGCTCCATTCATTTAAATATACTGCTGTGAATGGAACCCAACCCTTGGTGTGCCATGCTCTCATTTCGAGCTCCACACAGACTGTAACCCTGGTAGTGTTAGTGCCATGCTCTGCTGCTAACTGAGCCACATAGGTCATGGAACCCTACTCTTACTATTCCGTCTGGCAGCTCATGCAGTGCAACCTTCACGTATAGTATTATGAATTCCCTCCTCTTATCAATTATTTCCTAACGTTCCCTCCCCATTGAAGGCTGAAAGCCTCTGCATCAAAGGGCCTGTAGTCATCAGTTCATTGCTGTTTACTACAGTCTGGAAATGGAAACCTAACTATGGCTCTGGGGCATAATTAGGTTTCGGTTTCCCTTCAGAGACTATAAATAAAGAACTGGTTCAATGCAAGTCATTCCTACCCGGTAGATCCAGAGATATAGACATGGCCCCAACACTGGTAAGTGAATTCCTGTTTGTTTACTATTGTTATTCACAAAGCTTGTAAAGTGCCCGGTAATGATTTGAAATGCTCACCTGTAAAAAGTATTTGAAGAGATATTTCAACCCTGATAATATATTTTCATGAATGCATTTCAGATATATTTTGGCCAATGTAAAATAATGATGCAGCTGGTTAAGGTGGGGCTGATTTTAATTAATTTACATTCTGCTGGGGAGCTTAACCTATAATAATACATCACACAATTCATTTTTACATAGTTTTGTATTAATATTGTAAATCTGCAAGTAACTGAAGTGTGAGTGGAGTAAAAAGTACAATATTTGTCTCTATGATGTAGTAGATTAAATTATCAAAAATGTAAATACTCATATAAAACACAAAGTTATACGATAATTGAGTAAATGTACTTACAGTAGCTACTTTCCACCACTGCACAAAAACAACTTTAAATGGTTACATTGACATATTGGCACTGCAGCAACAAAAAGGGTAAGATTAACAAACAAACCAGCCACAATGCGGATTTGTGCAAAGGAACACATGACATGAGAGGGGAGTGTTTGGTAAACAGGTGAACTATGTCATATTTATTCAATATGCCTAACATTTGCACATGTGCAAATGTACAGTGACAACTACCGCAACAACAGCATTGATAAAAGCGTATAATTTTAAATTATATTTCTGATAACATTTATGCTTCTTTTTTAGTTTGAGAAGGAGCCTAAACCCGGTGATCTGATTGAGATCTTCAGGGGACTATATCAGCACTGGGCAGTCTACGTCGGACACTATGAGGTCATTGACTTGATACCACCCTGTGAGTCCAGCTCCATTTCAGCTTGTTTTTTCCAACAGCAAGTGCAGTTAATTAGTTACAGTATGACAACAAAAAGCCATGGTGAAATCAGGAGAAAATCTAATTTGCTGTCTCAGTTGGCCTCTTTCTTAAGAGTAGTGAGTAAACTGCAGGTCAAATTCAACACACCCACAGTGGAGTACAGAGCCAGAAGGTCAATAGAGTCCACTGATAGCAACACAACACTCTACACTGATATCGTATCTCTCTCGCTCTAAGTCCTTTAAGCACTTACGCCTTATTTTGTACTTCGTCATACGACAGTGTGTGTAGCTCACAACACATCGTGTTGTGAGCTTTGTAGGTCTGCTATTTTTGTAAATGAATATTTTCACCTATAAAGACAAAACAGAAATGCCCAAAATAGGGATGCCAGGTTAAAATTGGTTACGTTTTTTACTGGTCTGACTACCATCTTCCACTCTGCCCCACCTTTCAGCTGAACAGGAGGGTGGCCTGGGCGGCCTTTTTTCGCTTATGGAAAATGATCAGGCGATAGTGAGGTGCCAGAGATTGTGCGACGTGGTTGGCTCCGACAGCTTCCAGGTTAACAACCAGCTGGACGAACGGTACACGCCTCGCAGGCCTGGTCACATCATCAGAGAGGCCCGGAGACTGGTGGGGCAGATGCGACCTTACTGCTTCGCCTCCAACAACTGTGAACACTTTGTCACGGAGCTAAGATACGGAAGGCCGGAGTCTCGGCAGGTGGGCATCACATCACATAGCTGTCAGGGCTGAATTCATGACAGCTCACCAGTGGAATGAGAATGATGCAACAACAACACCAGTGTACAATAGTATTACATGAATACTGCCATGTTTATAAAGAGTTAAATAACTCTAAAAGTGTTAATTTAACTGTACAAATGGACCCAAATAGACCCTGTGTAGAGGTTCCATCCCTTATGTTGCTCAGTGGAGGAAGCTAAGCACTAAAACCACCCTGACAGGATTACAGGTAGTAGTTTTAACAGTTCTTTACCGTTCCCATAATGGGAAATACCATTATCAATGAAACACCACCCGCAAGTGATACTATAGACCAAGGGTCTGCGCCTGCCATTCATTTTGACAACACACCGATCAAACACAATCTTTTTAACGTTGCAGTGAAGCAGATGTGATTGTCAGTATTTCAAGGAACTGCAGATGATTAGTGCGATGATTCGCCTGTTTTCACACCAGAGAGGGTTGCCAAGCTGCCAAGCACATCTGCTACTACCAGCATGTTTTTGTTGCAGCTGTACTCGACTAACTTTGTGAAACTTCCGATACTTTATTAGCATGACTGTCAAACGGAAACTGTTTTGCCAAGCCAAATGTCAACAATTTCAAATTGAGTTGTCTGTTAGAGGATCATTTGACTCAAAGAAGCCTTCAAGTCCTATAAGATCATTCTATACTGTACATATTTACCATTGCCATCCCCAGGGGATATCAAACCCATAATGCTTCCAGGGCAAGTGACTTGCAGACCATTAAACATGAACAACACGAGCCATTCAAATGCAAACATAGAGACATACCCCAGTATGTTCAGTTTAAAAGGTGTTTGTGCAAATAAGCAGTTTTTATTAAGCAGAAATAAAGTTACAATTAACTGTTGCAACCCTATAATTTCCTACGTCAAATTAGAAGATAAGCGCATAGTAGTGCATCAGAAATATATAAAGAATACAGAATGTGTCTTTAACCCTCCACTTTTATGTATCTTCAGGTCCGTACAGTCACGGAGGCTGCATTAGGAGGTGTTGCTGTTGTGGGAGCAGTAGCGTTGGGGGCCCTTCTCTTCGGGGCCCTGCTAAAAAATGATGATGACAACAAAAAAAGGAGACATGATAACGATCAATGCGTTTCTCAATGAAGCAGCTTGAGAAACGCAGAGAAACTGATGGTATCAGTTCTCTATTCCAGATGCCGTTGCATGAGTCATCTCAGAGACATTTCTTTGACTTTTGTTTTTTTTATTAGGATTTATTTTTGCACAATTCAGATTTTGAATTAATCGTATAGATTGCATATGAATTAAAAATGAACTGTCTTCACGTGAAGTATCCTGGTGGCTAAGCCATTTGGGAAACTTGATAAGCATGTTAGGCACAGAAGTACTTGTGATTTAGGTTCAAATCCGCTGAACTGTGTTGCATGTCTTGTCCTTGCTCCCTATCACATCCTTCCAGTCTATTTATAATGTACAGTAGCCTACTATCTATTAAAAAATGCCTTAAAACTCATCTTTGAAAAGGTTTGTTTTCTTGTTCTTGTGCTTTTGGTTCAGTTCACTTTAGACTTAATGCACTCTAGATTGGTGCCTTGTATTTAGCTGCCCCAAACTTCACTTCATTTTACAATGTTGCAGTGTATGCAGGACTTATTCATTTAATTACAACAAATTTGGAGTGCAACCAAATCATTATCTATGCATTTCGGCATACATTTAAAGGCACAAATATTTTTCTACTGCAAGATTTGCTCTTTAACCACTTGCGCCCGATATACTTGAATGAATAGCAAAAATAGCTGATCTACAAGCTCATAACGAGTCGCATCACTATTTTTTTTTAAATGAAATTGTTGATTTTGGTTTTAAGAGTTCCCCCTATAATGACATGCCCAAAATAGTGTTAAGCAAGAAAAGGCTGCACATTGTCCATACAGCCTGGACAGTGCAACAGGAGAACACTGAATAATCTGTGTTTTTCTTACAGCCTAGTTATGGGCTTAAATTGTGTTTATCCCCCACACTTTCTATGCCAGCATTGTGAGAGCATCACAATCTACCACTGTTAGTGAATGAACCCACATTACAGCCAAGGCAGGTGGAGCAGCAAGAATTCACACACAGGACTATGTGATCTACATGCCATATGTGCATGATGTGTGTGTGTGTGTGTGTGTGTGTGTGTGTGTGTGTGTGTGTGTGTGTGTGTGTGTGTGTGTGTGTGTGTGTGTGTGTGTGTGTGTGTGTGTGTGTGGTGCACTGACAGCTGAGTCAAGTAGCAATGTGATGTGCACATATTCATACATGTGCGTGCATGAATGTGTGCAAATGCTGTGAATGTGAGTGTGCACACATTGTACGTGTGTGTGTGTGTGTGTGTGTGTGTGTGTGTGTGTGTCCGCGCTCGTACTGACAGCTGAGTGAAGGATCACTATAACGTGCCCTCCTTCTCCCATCTCCCCCTCCTCCTCTCCTCCTCCTCAGGGGCCCTTCCATCCCCATCTGGATCACCACCATGGAGGATCAGGCAGGCCTACACTGTAAGAAGTGTCCATTCCAAAAAGTTACTTATAGTTAGTATATGCCGTTATTAGCCTGGAAACCAGACAAATGTGCCTGGGCAAAAAAAAATTGTTTTAGCAACTTTGTGATATAGTTTGGCCATGCCAGGCTAGGCCACTGACTTTTACCCACACGAACCCTAGCTACCCCAATTCTGGGGCAAACATTCTGCAAAAATAGCTCACGCGACGTGCTGTAGATCGGCAATTTTTTGGAGAGCGAGGTGCAGAGGGAAAAAAGGAGGGGACCAAGTATAAGTATAAAGGGGACGCATTTCAACGAAGTATAAAGGGTTTAAATAACTAGAGAGAGAGGCATTTGCTAAAACCTAATAATAATCAAGATTAAAATGTGCAGTGATAGATCAGAATAACCTAAACTAGTTGCTACTAGTTCATCTGATTCTGTTGATTCTGTATTCTGTTGCTCACATAGCATGAAGGACAGGAAATATTAATTATGTGACAACTATATCAGCATAACTAACATAGCCTCTGGTTGAAGCAGGCTAGACTTTGAAGGATAGAAAACCAATACAAGGCTATGTAACTTGAACGCAATTGATCGAAAGCAAGCAATCAATAAAATATTTAAAAAGAGCAGATCTTTCTGTATTACAGAAGAAAAGAAGTAACCACTGTATAAAATAAAAAGATTACGTTTACTGTTATGTACACAAGATGCAATAATAAAGAAATCTGGAACTGCCACCGTTACAGAGTTTTTACATAGAACTCTGTGAAGTGAACTCTGGGAAGTGTCTACAATGCGCACAGAAAGCAACCACCTTGTAAAAAGCACAGAGATGAGCACTTCCAAAAGTTAAGAAAAGTTCAACAAAAAATGATAATGACATAGATTCCTTTTTTGGGGGTTGTTGTGGCAATGAAATGTGTGCATGTTGCAGATTTCCCACCAAAAAAAGCACCATCAACAACACTTAACACTACACAAAAAAATGTTTTGTGTAGTGTGTAGTGATTTTCAGTGATTTGATCAAATAGACTGTGTTAGAGGGGTGTCTCATTATCCCACTTAAATATACCCGGAATTAGAATATGCAAAATAGAATATGCATCATCTTTGAGTGATGATTTGAGTTTTAAAACTCTATAAAGGATGACATGGGTATTTTTTGCAGTGTAGGAGCAGGCCTCGCGGCCCAGGGCCAGGCCAGTAAAGCCGATAGCAGGTGGGGGCAGCTGGGCTGGGCCTGGTCCCCAGAACCAGTACAGCACCCTACATTGTTCCTGGGGTCACCCCTGGAGAGCTCCATGAAATCCTGGGTGGGCTGCAGAGGCTTGGGTCATGAGACCACTTCCAGAAATAATAAAACCAACATAGTCTTTAAGTTTCGCTGCATGGGGGCTGAAGAGAATAGCCTTATTGTCACTGATCATTAGGATCACAATTAAGAAGCCTCATCACTTCAATTGCACTACAATTAACCAAAACCCTGTTAGGAGTCTTAATATGGACAATACATGCCCAGGTGACTTTGTCATGTCATTTGTGTAGAATATAATGACACTCAAATAGTGACTAGTCAGTGTGTCAAATTCTACAATACACATGGTAGGCTACAGGCAGAACAGACTCTTGTACCAAGTTCAGTGAAGTGCAGCATAATTCAGTCACATGATATGTCACTCCATATTTTATACTCTATACAGTAGCTAGAATTTCATGATTACACAATGTAACCTATAGATCGTTTGCTATATAAGTAGCCTATATAGGGCGTTAAGTGGTTAATTAATTGCACAATATGCACAATATTAAATTAAAGTACAATAAATGTGCAAAAACAAGACAAACCAGCTTTCACAGTGCATACTGACACACACTGTTTCAAGTCAGTACATCACATAGTGTGACAAGTCACATTCTACATGCTTCTGGTGTACAAGAACAAAGGGAATAATTCAGCTACATTTCGTCAACAAGTTTGTAATCACCAAGTCTAGCTGCATTTTTCCTCTTGTTCAGTTCACTGATTCATTCAAGCATTTGGTCAAGTCTGTGAAGACTCAGGCTGTGACAGATATTGATGCCATATTTACTGTTTACATGGCAAATGGTGTCACACAATGCTGGGGTTCAAGCCCCACTCACTCTGGGAGCCTATCCATCCCCAGTCGTGGATACAGCTAATAATGACTGCTGGAGCTGGATAAGAGTTATACTGTTCTGGACTAACAATACCAAGTTCCTATTGTAGCCTGGGGGGGTTAGAGTTACCATTGTGGTTTGTGACAGAAGGAATTACAACAGCCAATGAAAAGACCAGAGAAGCCTGTGATAAAAAGCGACGTGAAAAGGCAGCCATGGGAGCCGAAAACCAACTACCTTTGGTGTCTGTGTCATTCACTGGAATATATGGCCGCCCACTCAGAGCCCTGTCACTGCTAACATCTCACATCCAAGTTCCCAAAGAGGCACAGACAGAAGGGAGAGGTTGGAGGGTGGAGGGGTAGAAGGGAGGGGGTGGTGGTAAAGTCTAGGACCAGGGGTTGCTTTTAAAGCCCCCCAAATCTGTCCCGTTCGGTACAAAGATGTTATTGAGCCTTGTCTTTGCACCTGCTCGGGCCGTGGAGGCGATGGCACAGGCACTTCCTGTGCTGTGAAATAACCAAGGAGGGAAACAACAGTCTTCTTCCACCTCCCTCTGTCCTGCCCCTCCCTCCTGCATAAAAAAGCCCTCACAAACCGTGTTTAAGGGATAAAAAAGAAGAAAAAATAACGGCTGCCACACGCTGGTCCAGATAAGTCAACAAACAAGGGCCCAGTGCAACTTTGTTCATCCTATGTGGAGGCTTTTTGTGAGTGAAAGGGGGTGGGTTTCGGGGGGAGCGACGAGTAGTACCACATTAAAAGGAGACTTGGGAGGAGATGGGAGGTGGTGGCATGGCGGGCTGGACCACCCGAAATGTAAAAAGATTTTCTGGGCACCGATGCCCGCCCGTTCAGGTGGCTAGCGGTTGGAGGGAGCAGTGAGGGCAGCAACCTCCTCCCGCTGTCGTCCTCCTCCCTAGAAGGCTTACAATGGCCAAACTGTTTCATCAAGGATGGGGGTGGGGGGGGGGGGGGGTGGGGGATCTGCCCACTGAGGGAGAGAGAGATTAGAATCACAATGGCCTGGGTTAATGACGTTTGCGCCGCTAAAAGAAACAAGAGTCGTTACTAAAAAAGCCATTAGGGCCTAAAAGTCACAGAGAAGGAGAGGGTTTGTTTGGAAGCTGATTACCCATACAGAATTCTAAACAGAACAATGATTAGCCTATACAACTCTGGTAGCTCAATGTCCCATTTGTGGCTGGTTTTCAGGGCTTTAATGCCACTATAACTAGGGATCTTTTTTATTATTAAAGAAGTTTGTTTCATGGATTAGTTTCAGTTACTCTTTCAGTTACCCGTGGACAGAAAAAGGCTTAGCACTATGGTGGATGATTTGCAGTATTTTCACAGTGTTGAGGGTAGTCTTATGAGATTTTTTTTCCTGCCCAGTTGCACTCTTCTTTGGATGCAGCAAGCAGAGCTAAGTTGGAGCTGGCAGAAGCGACCATGATTGAGGCAGGGGGAAAACTAGACGCTTTGAAGAAGAGTGAGGCAGTGAAACAGCATTTTAAATGTTGGATGGCACACCAAAGAGCAGAGTACCAACACTTCAGCTTCTTTAGAAGCTCAGTCTAGGGCCACCAAATAGAAGATGTTCTGTTGACCCCTCCAGAGAGAGACCATAGATCCAACACTATGCCACATGGCTTAATAATCATTTCATGCCATGTGATTGATTCTCAAGTGGTTAGGACTCCAGTCCCATGCACCCAATATGACCTCAGATCAATCCCTTTGCTACCTGAGACAGGAGTCTCTTGATCTCTGTGTCCCTCTCAGCTTTCCTAATTTCCTATTGTTTGTCTCAGTCAAAAATATGAAGGAGAGAGCAATGCCCATTCTCCTTTTAAACAAGGCTAAAGACCAGAACTTTGAAAGGCAATCGTGGTCAATCAGAATAGAATTTGAAAAATCTGACAGACACATCTTGGTCACATGAATACAGAGATATGGTGTACCAATTTTGGTGAGACGCCGATCGGTCCAACAGTGCCGGAGATTATCTGCTCACACACACACATACATGGACGGACGGACGGACAGGGGCGAAAACATAGTCTTGGGCACGCCTTCGGCCTAGCGGAGACAATTACAGGTCAAAACATCTGTAAGAGGTTTTGATTGATTGATTGTTTGAATACTTTATTAACAGTTTGCAAAAAAAGGCACAGATTTACACAAAAGAATGCTAAAAGGATAACCCAATAAGCTCAGTGCTTGTTTCCATTGAGGTCCTGTGTATTCAATTCATCGAGACATTTAAAGACAAACAATAATATACAATACTATGCAAAACATCATATAGTAGTAATAAAATCACACCCTGTGTGAAGTGGGCGGTGTCTTGCTAGCTAATCACAATACTGAATGGAGTCGATCAATCATGTACAAAGGATAAATACATTTATTGAAACACTCTTTATGATGGACAAAACCATAACTTGAAAAAAACCAAATTTTGTTTTTTTTCAAGTTATGGTTGCTTATATAGGGCTATGCATGTGTCATGTGACACTGGCCAATCACAGTCCTGAATAGGCTGTGATTGGCCAATCACAGCGCAGGATAATTCTACTAATTTCCTGGGCCCAGATCACAGCGCAGGAAAATGTACATTTTTCCAAATCTCACTTATAGGGGCGGTTTCACCGCCCAAAAAAAGATATGTACAGTAAACAGTTGGGGGGTGGGGGGGGGGGGCTAGAGGGGGGGGGGGGTCATTTCCTGTGATAAGCTAAGCTTAGACTTTTTACAGGGGCCAGTTACAAATTGCAACCACCTGTAGGTGCTCTTTTAGAGCGGTTTTATGGCTGTTGGTAGGGCATTCCACATTCTGGCGGCATAGCAGTAGAACGAATTTGACCCCATTTTTGTGCCGAAACTGTGTTCACTGAAATCAGTGGGGCTCCTTCTGGTGTTGTGCCTGTGTGTGACTTTTACGCTATTGAAGTAATCTGACAGGTACATGGGTATCCCTGTTTACTCGCGTATCTTGAAGACCAGGCCCATTGCAAGACAAGTTACTGTACTCTGTCCTCTACTCTGAGCCATCCCACCCTAGCATAATGAGCAGGGGTTAGTTGGTCTCTCGACAATCTGGATCTGCATCGGAACTAAAAGTCTGGCATCAGTCAAGGCTCTACTAAAAAAATATATCTGACCCTTAATGGAAGCCTGCATAAATAACAGGAGGGGATACAACAAGTATGGTTGATTATGCATTCTGCTGGATTCAATAACATTCACATAAATTAGAGGGTCAGTTTTGCATGGAAATTAGTGTATTATAGGAGGTTTGTGGTGGGGATGGCAGCAGTAATTGCAGCAAGAAGGAGACATAAGCAGTGAAGCCTTGAAGACCCACCAAGAGAATCTGTGGAACAAGATTTGTTTTGCCAAAGCCAATTCTCCCAATGTTATTGGAGCCACAGATTATATTTGTTCCCCTTTCTGTCAACAAGCACATTTACTGAAATGTGTTGAAATGAATAATATAATTAAAAACTGCAATGGCTAATACATAACACTGTAAACCAATTCAAGGTTTTGCTCCATCTTACCAACAGACCTCATCGGCCCCAAGAGTATATTCCATCATGTGCTCAGATAGGCTAATAGGATGCTGGTTGCTGGTTATCTCTGTGTCCCTTGGAAAATTAAGCAATTCATATATATAGGAGCCAGAGCATTTTATCATTGTGCTCCACTTCTGTGGAATAATCAATCAGAGATACAAATCAAGAATTAAGACTTCTTCACTCTCTTAGAAACTATAATCTCAACAGCTGTTATATATTTTCATTATACTGTACTTTGATACATTATCTTCTGTAAAGTGCAGACAAACCTTTGCATATGCACTTTAAATAAATGCAGGCAACACAATTAATTAAATTAATGTTCAAGTCATCTGTAATGTAAGGCACCATCTGTCTTGAATTTATTCTATGAGTCACCAAAGGTATATTACTCAGTGCAAGTTGCATTTTGTGCTATGCCTTTCAAGTACATACTTCCGACTTTAAAACAAGCGAATTCTTTTGCCTATGGGTAGGTGGCGCAAAAGGAAATGCCATGTTGTCACTAAAACCAGTTGTGAGTAAACTTCCTGAAGTGGAGACATCGTTATTTGACATCCTGGGAACCCTAACAATAGAGATGTACCACTCCAGAAAATATTCCAAAAGTGCAGAAATACATAGGCCTCCCTTTGGCACTATACTAGAGAGGAAAAGCCATTTGGTCAATCGGTAGCATTCAATCATCTGCTGGGGAGCATGAAGCCAAACAGAAAGTTTTTCATGGCTATCTGTCCATTACATTTTGAGATATCTTGTCTGAAAATGGAAATCTTGAAGTAATGGTGGTGGTAGTAACTGCTCATAACTGCTCGAGATATCCAAGACATATGGACAGACAAACCTCTTTGCAAGAGGTACTAAGAAACATGAGAAACTATTACCATTAGTTTTACAAATGTATGAAGTTCGGTGTGTGTATGGCATCAAATAAACGATTGTAGATATTTTACGCACAACCTTATCCTGCACGACTTTTACATTGCATTACATTTGACAAGAAATTACTATTCCTGTCACAAAGCTCAAAAATTGCTTTTGGTGAAATATGGTGGAACAGAAACGTTTTGAACAGAAAAGAATAGTACTGAGCTGGATACTAAACTGACCATGATGACCCACATCGCAGTGCCAAACACCAAATGGTGCAAGATGAAAAGGTAAAACAGAGAAAGACATAATAGACACTGAACATTGAACACATATAGAAGACAATGTTTGAAGTAACCAGCACAATGGTAGAATAAGCCCAAATTCCTAGCCCTCCAACACTGCAAACCATCAAAGTCCATAGCCAAGCACAAGGGACAGAGATCACACCCCAAACACATGCAGACACACTACAGTGTCATATTTTAATGTGCTGAATACAACTACACTATTGCCAACCAGTCACCAAAATCACAGTTGTCAGCTCAATCAGCTGGTCTAACATGCATCATTTATAAAAGAAATATCAGAACACAAACTACCATGTTAAGAGGAAATGACAGGCAATATCAGCAGGAAATGACAGAATAAATTAGGGTATATTCTGTCAAATATGACTCACCCATAACTTGCAGGGCAATGCCATCCTCAGTGTGAACTTTATCCTCATTGTGAACTTTACTTGCTGGTGTCCTGACTTGCCATTGTTTTTGCTGGTCCTGTTGAAAGAATGACTGTCTGTTGGTTTTTGATTAAAGCTATAGCTATTTATATCTACTGTAGTATTAAAATACAATACTAGATATTCAGTGAGTAGTCTCCTGTTAGCTGATGTTAGCTAAATGTTGATAGTATTTGGGACAAGCTAGTCTGTTAACACCAATTCAGCATAGAATAAATCTGACAATTGACAAATCACATCCACTGCTTGAGTGTATGCATAATTATGAACTAATTCACTTGGCTAATAAACTAGTGGCAGAGTAGGCCTACCAAAATGTTACCATTAAGAATTGGAGAAGCAACAAACATAGCATTGACTGATAGGGTTAACCAATTGCAGTTGGGTGCTGTAGTAAAAACAATATACAGTATATTTCCTTGAATTTGCCAATGTCCATTTACAAAAGCAAGTAACAAGAAACAAAACAAAATTAACAGGCACAGTGCAGCTACTAGCTACTTTATTTTAATGTATTTATTTATTTATTTAAAATGTTTTCAGACAGTTAATGCATTCAACGTTTTAGCAAAATATTTCCCAGCACCAAGTTCTCACTTTTAATTTACCATTTTCACTCCCACCCATTTCCCTTGGTACAATATTTTTTAAGATCACGTTTTTAGAAAACTGTCTATAAAGTCAATTATCAAACTAGCAAGACTGGCCTACATAACGCACAGAAATGTATACGTTGTCCTGCATGACGCAGCTGACATAGTTTAATAATAATTGGACCCAACCTCCTAGTTACAGCGAAGGTCGCCAATTCGACGGATAACATAACAAGTAAGTGTTGTTTAATTGTGGTTTCAAAATAATAATAAAAAAAACTTGCCTAGGATACCTCTTATCCCCATAACCGAACTGAGGCTGGGACAATTGCTTTTCAAAACAAAGATGAATTTGGAATGAGGAAGAGAAGAGATGAGATGTTGATTGATTGATTAGGTCTGCCTGACTGCTTTGGAGAAAACTAGAGCAAACCTTTGGAGTGGGAGGCAGCGTTGCCATATTGCGAGAGAAACAAGCCCAAAAGAAGCAACTAGGCCGCATGATCACACACACACACAGGGGGTCCCCAGCTAAATTAGTTGATATAGCATCAATATAGCCACATATATAGCCACTTGGAAAATTGCCGATCTACAAGCTTATAATAAGTGGACATGGCAACAGTGGTGGGAGGGGGTGGAGAGCGAAGTAGGCAAATGTTTTGTGCATATACATTATTTGATAGTTTCGATTAAAAAAAAAAAAAGAAATACCAGCTAAATTTAAAAAAAGCTCAAACGGGTAGCACTGGCAGGGACTCAAGCCCTTTTGCACATGCCTGTCAAATATTATTGAAATACATGGTTTGGTTAGCCTATATTTGCCAAAAGTGTAAGCAGCCCAAATATGACAGCATCCATAACATATAGAATAATATGTATCAATAACGTGTTAGGTAGCCTATAAGAGCCAGAGGAATGGGCTACATCCTCTGCTAATTAAACTATTAAGGTTAAACTTACTATGTAGACCTACTGCATTTAGATTTCTGATATAGCCTCTATGGTATTTGGCCATTTATAAATGATAGCAGGGTCTAGCCATTACAGTTATTATACATTAGGCATCTCGTTATAGGTTATGGTCTCTTCTAGAATTATATTTGTATTTACCTACTATAGCACATTTCATACACAGGGAAGTTCAATGTGCTATGTAGAGCCAATTATCTATAGAGCCAACATTCTGCAAAACCAACATTACATGTTCAAGAGTGAACCAGTGTACAAACAATAGATGCAACACATATTCCTGCATCTGTAGAATATTTATAAGAGCAGTGAAAGGGTTTTTCTCATACATTAGAAAGCCATATTTACATTTTAAACATTTAGCTGATGCACTTATCCAGAGTGACTTGTGCAACAGGATAATAAGCTTACATTCCTAGATCTCTGACATTATGCTAAACCATCATTACAGGAAACACAAGCCAGGCTGAAAGAGCAGTTTAGTTTTTTCTCTATTTACAGAGAAAA
>NC_137621.1:35388835-35391335 GCF_963280865.1 Gymnoscopelus braueri | reverse complement strand
AAACTCTTCTAAACATTCTCAACAAATTCACAAATTGCAAAGACAGGCATTGCTGATGCAGCCTTCAAAGTCTGAAAGCATTTTACTCATTTCTCACCCTCGGCTTCACATCCATACAGTTACGGTTTCAGTTTGTAAAACAGTTTTGGCGATGCAAGATGGGCCCAAGGATTATTGTCATAGCCAACCCCGATATTATAGAATCATAGTCAGACAGAGCGACTCCTGGGGCGGCGCGGACAATTACCCTGCGGCCTGGATCGCCACAGAAAAGCTGCATTAGGGAAAAACAGCTCAGTCTATCAGATTCTGAAAAAGGGGGGGAAGTGATGGCAGATAATGCTTAATCATCCGTCATACAATGAAGTATAAATCAGGCTTAATGTGTCAATACCAACTGACATAATCACTGTGGATCTCAGAGAGGACCCAGTTTCTGCCTGGTTTATTAGAAAGTTCCTATCCAAGAAGAAAGGTTTGATGGAGATAGGATGACTGTTGCAAATACACACAGGACAGAACCTCGTCCAAAAGGGGAAAATGGTGATCCAGAGTTGTATTGACGAAATTGCATTCCTTGCTTTATGACAACAATAAGAGACAGTGGGATAGTTTTAGGGGATATCATTCTAGAAAATCAAAATGCAGCCATTGTCATTATTAACTTTATTTCATAAGGTTTTTCTAAGTCATTCTACCACAATTTCCCTTTAAATGACCACAGATACAGATGGTTTTGTAATTACATTCATGGTGATGGCCATAAACTCAAAACTGGACCTGTGTGTAGTGCATTTTACATTGGTGTTTGTCTCCATCTCTTGTGGAACTACAGAGACAGCTGAACTCTTGCATTGCGTGCGGAGATGCTTCCATCTTGAGGTAGAAGTTGGATACTACATCTTGTGTTCAAGATCTTGCAGCATTCTTTAAAATGGGCGTATTCCCCAGATAGCAGCATAGGGGGCAGTGTGGCTCCACCAACGGTCATATTATACACTGACCCAGTGAAAGATGTATCCCTAAATGGCTTCATACACAGGGTACAATTCAAAGAAGCATACAGTAGATGCAGGTAATTTGCAGACAGCAGTATTACTTCTCTCTGATTTAAACCCAGCTAGAAAACTATTGTCACAAAGCCTTATCCACATTTTCGATGGTAATAATAATGTCCATTGATGTTTATCATTATTGCATGATTGTCTTGATATAATGTGGAATTAATTTGCCATGCACATTATCTCTTTTAGATACTGTTCTTCTACATTGTTATAAATAATTACAATTGAGAACTAATGCCAAAATATTCATAGGCACACAAAATGACAAAATCAAAATAATTCAACAGGGGGCGCCATGCGACTGCCTGTAGGCCTACAGTTGGAAGAGTTGAGAAGCACACTGCCATATTGCATTTCCCATCCATCCCAATCTTTTCAAGATCTTCTTATAAAGTTTTAATACAAGGCCCAGGGGCGAGTATAAAGTAGCCTACATACATAGCATTTTTTCATAAATTGTAACACAAAAGGACAAACAGAATGTACATATACCACATTCCCCTATCCCACCCTCCCCCCACCCTCAATCCCCAGGACAGGTGTAGGGCACAATCATAAGATAAAAATAAATAGAAATAAGAGGAAAAACAAAAGGCACAAAAAATAGTCAGAGCAAATAGAATAAAACAGATATTAAAAAAAAAAAAAAAAAGCAGTCATAACAGGAATACGCCACATGCAGCCTGTGTGTTGTGGTAGAATGTCATAAACGGACCCCAGGTCTTATAGATTTTTTTTCTCGGAGCCGGCTATTGAGATTCACAACATCTCCAGTTTAAGACAAGACATTATATCACGAAGCCACACTGAGTGCATCCATCCCAATCATCAGCCAGTCAATAGACTGTGGATCCACCAGAAACATTAACAGCAGTGCCGAGTTAGAGATGGAGCCTTTCTCAATCAAGACAGCTCACTATATCAATAAAGAAAAAAGACAACAAGCACCAATGTAATCTAATTTTACATGTAGCCTTATATTCCCTATAGACCAGGGAGTCTTCAACGTTTTTCAGGCCAAGGACCCCTTAGCTGAGAGAGAGATGAAGCATGACCCCCCACTACATATTGGATTGTGTGTGAAAATGTGTGTTTTCAGACATTTAACCACTAAACACTCATACTTTGTAACTTGACCTTTGGCTCTGTACTTAGTCTGCTCTTTTTTCCCTGTACACCAAACCTCTTTGCCGAAAATATTTTCGGCTAATACTAATAGGGATGCGAGGGTTTAAGTGGTTAATGTAAAAAAATAAAATAATAATAAGTCCCTATGGACACACAAGATTTGGCGGCCCCCTTGCAGTATCTCTGAGGACCCCCTAGAGGTCCCGGACCCCCTGTTGAAGACCCCTGCTATGGACCATCCTGAAGTTTCAGACACTTGCAGAGAACTGTTCCATTAGTTGCAAGAAGCTATGTTCTTTGATTGATTG
>NC_137621.1:35373835-35386335 GCF_963280865.1 Gymnoscopelus braueri | reverse complement strand
ACCATGCCTGCAACAGGTAACAGGTGTTTTATTATATTATATTATATGCTATTATTATATGATATTATATTTTGCCATTTATATAATATAATATTATATGATATGATATGATATTATATTATATTATATTATATTATATTATATTATATTATATTATATTATATTATATTATATTATATTATATTATGTTATTAGACTAGCCTACTTTTGGGGCTAGAAAGTTGGTCAAAGTTCGTTGCAGAAATATTATGGAAAATATGCAATTTAGATTCACAATGTTATTAAGACTTTGATTTGTATGTTTACATTCAATAGCTGCTAAGACATTAAATAACATCTACAGAAACTTATTAGGCCTGCTACAAAAATGTAGTAGGCCTGTACAACCAGCACTATGGCACAGTGTAGCACTGGTTATTTACACACCACTTCAGGAATATTCACCCAAATTACAGAACAGAACATTTCAAATCGCATTCTAAAAATTGCATACCTTTTTATTCATCTACATATTTACCATCTAACCACAGGGAAAGGAAACTACTGGACGTTGGATCCCAACTGTGAAAAGATGTTCGACAACGGAAACTTCCGGAGGAAAAGGAAACGACGCTCTGACCCCAGCAACACTGGAGCAGCAGCGGCAACTACAGGCACCACGAAAGTGGAGGACGGCCGACCGGCAGCCTCCCTGGCTTCCCTCAAGTCGTCAGACAGCCCGCACGTCCTGGGGCCCTCCTCTCCTGAGGAGATGGAGGCGATGCACGAGGGACTCAAGAACTCCTCTTCCTCGTCTTCTTCACCTCCCGGACTGGCCTCTGCCGCACCTTGTTTCAACAACTTTTTCAGCAGCATGTCGGGCCTCAGCTCCGGGGGGCCTCCTTCGGCCAGGCAGTCAGGCTCCCTGGGACTGGTGAACGAGCTCTCAAACAGGAACATTACGGCACTCAGTCCCTACCACCACCACCCGAGTCCCGGAGGTCAGGAGCCAGGAGTAGCGGGGGTCGTGGACCATGGGGGAGACGGGGGTCTACATTTCAACCGTGGAGTCTATTACAACACATTTGGAGGGGGACAGAGCGGACAGTTCAACAGCCATTTTTATAACAGTTTTAGCGTCAACAGTTTGATATACCCGAGAGAAGGGACCGATGTATAAGACTTGGTGATAATCACTGGCTGGTTTACATACAGGGTATTTAGGAATGTGTTGCTCTCTGAGGTACATTTATATTATGCATTCCCCAAAGGGTTCAACTATGTAAGTATAAATAGGAAGGTTCTGGTGGTCACAGACAAAATGTTCTTTATTGGTACTATTCATCATAAATACAAAATAACCATCACTGACTACTAAACTAAGCTCTTGGATCTGACTTATTTGAAAATGATTTTTTAAACTATGTGCGGTCTGCTTGATTCAACTTGCCACACACACACACAAGCATCCTCAGTAGGGGAAATGATCTTATGCAAGTAGCTTGTATCAAAAAAGTGACATATATCCTATAATAGAGAGATAGATCCTATTTTGCTTACAGGATAAGACAAAGTAAAACAAAGCAAACATTGAGCACTTATTTTTATTGTATAACAATCTTGTCTTTTGCTACTGTAGATAGAATGTAAAGTGGCACAAACCTTTCCATTGTTTGTACTTATTTAAAACAAATGTATCCAATTTGGGATGTTATTGTAAGGTTGTTAGTTTACAATTTTGTTTTTTACAAGATCAAGCCCAAGAAGTATTTTCTCCTGGCATTTTTATTACAGTTGTTTACCAGTCAACTTAGGTGAAATTCATTACTCACCCACAGCCCAAATCTGCCACGGTTGCCTTTGTAATGCCAACATTACCTCAAATGACAATCATAAGATGAAAGTGCCCTATTGTTAATATGTTCAAATAAACTACAAATGCAGTTAATATGTTCAATTACTAAAATCATATACAATCATTAAGGGCGTGACTTATTTTTATATACATAATTTGACTGAAACCACAACGTCAAGGGTCATGTGCTTGTACATAATTTGAGCATCAAAAATGTATATTTTTGTAAATTGTAAAGATAGTTTGTAACTATTTATGATATTTATGCAAACAGGCATTTTTTTCTACGGTGTCTCTGAACATAGTGTGACAAAAGCAAACATGAATGATAATAGATGTTAAAATGTGCCGAAAACAGTATGAAATCTGATGTCATAAATATATTAAAAAAATGTATTATCATGGACTCTCTCAGGATTCAATGTGACAACCATTGAATGGCTTTTGTATCTATTATTGTATTGTTTATCATTCTACATTCAGGATGCAGTTTGTTTCAACAGTCTTTCAATAAACACAAGAGTAAAGAGTAAAGTTTTATTTGAATAATATGTGTTATTTGCTTGGTTTTGTTTCTCCGATCTCAACTGGCCCATTTAAAAATTAACAGTGCTTAACAACACTGAAAAGAATACTTTTAGATATTTACAAATGCAATAATAAAAAGTAAATATTTGTATATTTTATTGAACAACTGTCATAACCAGAGACAGATCCTCAAATATTTTATTTTATATTTTAATATAGTATAGCATTTAATTGATATTTATTTGAATAGATTTTTAAGATTTCTTTTAAATTGGAGTACTTTGCAGACGATTTTTATAATTCACACAAATGTGTTATTTAGTGGTTGATTTATTGGTTTATGAATCTACCATGTATCTATCTATCTATCTATCTATCTATCTATCTATCTATCTATCTATCTATCTATCTATCTATCTATCTATCTATCTATCTATCTGTCTGTCTGTCTGTCTGTCTGTCTGTCTGTCTGTCTGTCTGTCTGTCTGTGTGTGTATATATATATATATATATATATATATATATATATATATATATATATATATATATGTGTATGTGTACCTGTCTGTATTTACTTCACTTGGGAGCTTCAAGAGCCTACATCTTTTTAAAACTGTCACTCATCTGAAGTTTCCCTGTTTATTCAGGGATGCAGACTTTTTAAATATATTCCAACCTTAAAGTTATCCTTAAGAAAATACTAAACATCCAAACGCTCAACCTAGAACTTCCTTCTCCAGCCGCACAATTAAGCAGCATCTTTGAACACTAAACACATCCTTATCCATATCATCAACAAAATGGCAAGAAGACCTAATTATCACCCCTGATGCCAACTTCTGGACCGAAATATGCAAAAAATGCTATTCTATGACTAACGATGCAGATATACAACTCGTTCAGAATAAAGTAATCCACAGATTTCACTACACTGGACAAAATATTTTCACCATGGGATTCACATCATCTCCATTCTGTTCACAGTGCACACAAAGTAAACCTGATAATTACATTCAGCCACTTGGGACTGCACACCAGTAGCACAGTTTTGGAAAGAACTCATTCAATTTCTATCACATTTCCTGGGCTGCCACATCCCGCTAACTCCGTCAATATGCTTACTAAGTGATATATAAAACATGTATCATAACAATGAACACAATAGACAACTCATTGTGGCCCTACTGTGACTGTCGCCAAGAAAACTATCCTTGCGTGCGTGCGTGCGTGCGTGCGTGCGTGCGTGCGTGCGTGCGTGCGTGCGTGCGTGCGTGCGTGCGTGCGTGCGTGCGTGCGTGTGAGAGAGAGAGAGAGAGAGAGAGAGAGAAACATTCATGTATTTCACACTGGACTTAATATGCAAAATATTGGGGTCATATTAGTCCATGTTGGCTGGGCGTCTTTGTGATGCATGACACAATAATAAAAAGTAGTCTATTGTATCCATCTGTAAATTGCCTTTGGACAAGAGCAACATGAATGTAGCTTAAAGTTTTCTTTTTTTCTTTTCTTTTAGAAAATGACAATGAAAGTGTCACCAGCTGAACTAACTAATTTATGCATACTTAATTGTACTGACGTGATTTGTCTTTTATGTTATTGGCAAGTTTGTAAAATTAGACAGGCAGACAGTCATATTGTATGACATTATCCGGTGTTATGACCTGTGGTGATATTTGTTAATAAAACGTCTGTAGACATGCATCTATGGTAGGCCTGCGTGTGTTCAAAATTAATCTATTATGGTGATGTATATTTGCTGAATAGTGTTTGTTGTGCTTAGTCATGCCATAATATTACTCCATAGCATACATTGATTGATTAATTGAATACTTTATTAACAGTTTGCAAAAACAATGGCACGGTGGCACAGATTTATACAAAAGAATGCTAAAAAGGATAACCCAGATAAGCTCTCAGGGCTTGTTTCCATTAAGGTCCTGTGTATACAATTCATCGAGACATTTAAAGACAAACAACATTAATAAGACAAAATAAATAAATAAAAAACATCATACATACAAGTACTGTAGTAATAAGAAAGAAATATATGTACAGTAAAACGTTGGGGAGAGGATCATTTCTAGTGATAAGCTTAGACTTTTTACTTTTTACAGATGGAATGCTCATGCAGGCTATCATAAAACCATCAAAGTGCTAATAAAACTGCCATAGTCTAATGCTAATATTCTCATATTAAGTAATTAAATAACAACATCAACTTCAGATGACACAGCACCTGTTGGTTAAAACAATAAAGGGTTTTGTTATAAAGCTCTAGTCTGATTGTAATTATTTCCATAGAACATTAGGGATGTCTCTAGCTCTTTAGTAAACAGACAATACTTTTCCAGGAGGGACACAAATTTCATCCAATCATGAGAGAGGACCATTTATTAGCTTACATTTGATAGTGTTTCAATTCCAATTGTGTACTCTTTTTTTCCCCTTTTCTTTTTTTCATCATTTCCCATTTTATTTATTTATCCTGTATGAGTTATCTTTACTAAAGAGCTGGAGAGACGGGGAGACCCCTGTTGAACAAACACTATAGAATATATGGCAATATAGAGCTAATGGACAACAACAACAACAACAACAAGCAAACAAAATCACTTACTTCTAGTAAAATAGCTTGTGTTCATTCAAAACAATGAAGACTTGAGTTGTTGATTTGTTTTCTTCTATAAAGGGTTTTCTATGTGGGGAAATATTTTACTTTGATGCAAATAATCATATTCACAAATAATCTATTTTCAGAGTAGATATACAATTGTGAAATGGTGCATATCATTCTTAACCAGTGTCTCTGTTTGGAATACCCTTTAACAAGATCTATTGTATGTGCCAGTGAGAGGATCCTCTTCATTGCCTCTTCAACATTTATACAAGTTGCATCGTCTGCATTCAGAAACACTTTTGCAAAAATGGATGGAAATGGATTCAGTGTTACTTAGACACACTGGTAGATCCTGGGCAACAGCTAAAATGAGATATATGAAAGTTTTGGAGAAAGGCCAAGTTCACTTTGCAGAGATTCTGTGGTTGATGGATGTCTTGTTTCAGAACACACCAAACAATAGGGCTGTTGTGTTCGGCCTTTCGAGCCAATCCCATATGTATCAATTAGGGACTATCTGAAGAGGGGTAAAGAGATACCCTCACAAGGTTTAAGCACCTCCTTTGTCTACTCCTCGTCATATCTCTGCTTTCAGAGGAGGCCATTATTGCATTGTTCCTCCTAAGACACGATGAGTCGAGAAACTCCCTCAGTAAATATTTGCCACCCATGGTGCAGATTAGCTGCAACAATTTGTTTTGTTTATACTGTTTATAATTCACACCATTCATGTGTCTGAGGCACTTATCCTCATACCATAAAACTGATCTTCCATCAAGTGGTTAATGTTTGTCCCCCTGAACTGAAGAGTAAATATATATAATTATTATGAGAATCTTTGAATGGTTCTATTTTAATGCTATATTCTTTGTGGAAAACGATATGGTATCATATGTTATGCTAATAAATAAGTTGCATATTTATTATATTCCTTTAAAATTTTACTTGTATTTCAATACAGTGATTTTGGGTACACTTCTTGAGCTGCGCTGGCTCTTGAAAGAGAAAGACTGCTATGTTCAAACGCAGCACAAATGACCCAGTTCATTTGGGCACAATTTGATGGCACAATCATCACTGGCACCATCTGTAGTTTTAAAAATCCTCCTCAAGGATGTGGCTATGTCCTGGCTGCACAGGCACATCGTGCACATTATAGTAGTACATCTTTCCTTTCCCTTTATAAGCAACAACCTGATTATGATGTCATGGGTTCAAATTTGGCCCATGCCCTGTGTCGTATGCTCTCTCCTCATGTCTATCAACCCCCTATTTACTGTGTTTGTCATGATGCCATGGAAATGAATCTGTTAATGCCATGAAATGACATGAAAATAAAACCTTTCCACTCGGGCCGTTAAACTGTACTGGAGATATGTTTTGTTTCATGAACTGTACACCCAGGGTCCATTGAATAAGCGCCTCTGCTGCCAAATGTGAACTTTTCAATTAGCGGGGGGTCCAGAGTGCGGGGTCTGCCTGGCTGACCCTGTCTCGGTTGGATCACCCGCATAGCCTTCGTTTGCGCCTGGAACAGCGGGCACCCCTTTCTAATTTGGCACCCACACAACTATGAGGTTACATTCTTTGAAAAGGGGCCTTTGTTGGCCTGCCTGGTTGGGAAGTGGGGTTCAAACATTGAAATGTGCATGGAGTGTTATTAAGAGGGGGTGTCTGTGTAGGTTTGCGTCCTAAAATAACCCCACAGGCAGTTAGTGGAGTTTAGAGTGGAGAAAAGGGGAAACATCTCACTAATGAGAAACATCTTACAGAGAACAGAGAAAGACACCAATCCAATCTTGTCACAACATCTCACGTGAAGGGGCAGAGCTAATTTCATGAAGATATTTCATATTTGCTGAAATGTCTTTTCTTTCTTTTTTTCCTTTTTATTTTCTTTTTTCCTTTTAAAATTTCAATTCAAACGTGCATGTTATGCTTGTTATATTCCTTGGAAACAGGATGTTTTTTTCTTCTTCCATATGCAAAACTACATACTGTATGCTGTATTTCGACGTAAAAGAAATACAGTATATTAAATATTTTTGCAAGCCACAAAAAGGAGCCAAATACATGCAAGAAGCACCTTTATTTGCACCTCCAACACAGGATGTCGATTCCCTTCCCATAGGGCGTGACATCACTAGCTAAAAGAATGAGGAAATTGCAATATTACTTTATATTTTGAAATGAGTGAATTGAATGTGAATTGATAGAGATCTTCAATCTGACTTTTCATGAGGAAGCAGGCCAGCCATAGAGAACTACGTTTTTGATGACAGGTGGTTTGCATTCTTGCTGTGAGTTGGTGTCGGGATGAGGTGGCTATCAGTACTGCTGTCTATGCATCATTGAGTAAAACTGCTAGGTGTGCAATGACCTCTCTGATGGGAATGCAGGTGTATGGGGTGATAATAATATGTGTATCTAGAAGGGTCATTAGAAAAGACTGTGAAAACAAAATAATCCTTGATTGTACTGTAGAATTCTGACTATAAAAGACCAAAGGCTCGACTGGTCATCTAAACCTGAGCCAAAACGCACTGCAATGGTGTCCAAGGAGAACTTAAACCGAGTTGACGTGGTACTAGAGGGTGGAAGATAATCAGTGGGAAGGTCTCGTAGTCGCCGGAGTATCTGGGTTGTAAGGCCAGATACCCTGGCTAGTACATGGTAAGCTGGGGGGGTTTTGAGGATCGTTGCTGGGGGTCATCACTGCATCTCCTCTAACACTGAGATTACCTTGCCTTCAATATCGTTGGCCACAGTGCTTGTGTCATCCCGGTGATGTCGCTATTAGTCAGTCATATCCATATATGGAGTCCAAATATGCCCAAAGATGGAGTCCATGATGTCGGATTTAGGTCAGTTTGCTCCATATACGTACCAGGCATTCAGTGACGTGGTCTGACCTAGTATCGCGTAACTATGGCGACCTAAGTTCTTATTACATTTTTGCACTTTCATAACAAACAAAGAAAAATAAAAAGTATCGCAGTCCCCTTTCAAAATTAACCACATTAACGTTCTTATTTTGGGCATGTAATTATAGGTGAATATTTTCTAAAATGTTGGGCAGTTAGGCAGTTAATTGCTTTATTTTTTTTCAAACAAGATTGTTTATTTGTATTTTTATTTTTATAAACGTGAGAACAATTGCTTCCATTATAGCATGCTAACTTTCCAGGAATCGAAAGCCTGCTGTTTCTATTAGCTTGGATTCCCCATCGATGATGTCACTGTTAGGTTTCTGAACTGTCCACAGCCCTCCTCTGAGACACAGACCAAGTAGACAAAAATGGTACCATTATAATGAGAATAGTGAGGACCAATTAAATGAAGATATGTTGAAAATGGGTGAAGTCGTCCTTTAACTGTCTAGCAGATATCAAAGCTGAGCTGAAATGGCATATTGCTGGTATCTAGCTGTCAATCTGGGATGTAGAAGCGTGAATATATGTGCTTTGTGTAACTAGCCACCTAGCTTCTGCTCTTCTTGTGTGTAGCCTACTGCAGGCCTACTCTCTGACTGTGCCCTAGAAATCGAAGATTGATTGATGGGTCACGGGTTGAAATGTATTGGTAGTGGTACTTGCTGACGTAAGCATGTAATGATAAATAGGAGCTTGATATGACTGGAATGTGATATAGAGTTAACAACTAATTATTCATTTCAACTTGTCTATAAAGAAATTTCCTTCAATTGAACGCTGACAAAACTGAAATGTTCATAATTGGACTAGATCGCTTACATGCTCAAATTCAGTCTTAACTTGGTCCTTTATCCAACATTGTCAGGTCTGTTGCCAAAAACCTTGGTGTCTTATTTGATCCCAGCCTAAACTTTGAGAGCCACATTAATAAACTTGTTCAGACATGTTTTCACCATCTCAGGAATATATCCAGCATCAATTCAATTTTTAGTTTTAAAGACGCCAAAATTATCATGCTTTTATTTCTTCACGCCATAACTACTGCAATGATGTTTTAACGTCTCTTAAGCAAAAAACAACAACATTCAATAGGCTCAAAAGTTTATAGAATGCCGCTGTAAGGCTTTTAAATAGAGTTAGGAAAGAAAACATATTATACTCGTATTTTAACTTCCCATCCCTCCAATGTTTGTCTGTCTGTTTTGGGATTGATTTTAAGATTTTACTGATCACTTTTAAGTTCATGGCCTGGCCCTTAATTACATTTTTGAGTTGTTCACCCCTTATATGCCTGTGTGCAACCTGAGGTTCTCTGAGATGAGCCTGAAGAGAAAGGGTGACCATGTATTTTCTGTCAGGGCTCCTAGACTCTATAATCAGTGTCTTCATTTAAATCACAAATCACAATGTACTTTAATCCAAAGGCCTTTCCTTTATTTAAAAATGTGTAATTTCACTGTTTGATTTGCTTGATGTTTTATTTGTCCCTAAATGCCTGCTTTAATGTTTTTGTTTTGTTCTGTTCACTTTATTCTGTTTCTGATTTTGTACATTTTTATTTCTTCAGTTTTATGTAAAGCACCCCTTGTTTTGATAAGTGCTTTATAAATAGAGTTATTATTACTGAAAACATACAAGTCCAATGACAAATAGTAAAATACTGTATATAATTACAACTAATGAAGTACAATATAATCTAAGCTGAGAATGTTACTAACCTCCTAATAGCTAATACTCATAACCAGCTTCTGTTAGTCCTGGGGATTGAGCCTGTGACCTTTTGGCTACTCTTTGGCATGTTGGAAACTCATATCCCAGCTGTCACCTCCGGTGTACAGTAATCACGAATAATCCAGACATGTCATTGTGTCAGGGGAACTCCAGAGGGAGGTTGGGTTGGTGAGGGACGTAATGAGCTGGATGTTTCAGAAATTCATTCATTCAATCGTTGGTACTCCGGGTTTTACAATGCGTTCAAACAAGACCTCACTTGCTGAGGAAATTCTATTTTATAGACACACTCCAGAGAGATGATAATCACACTTCATTTTATTAATTACTGTCTGACAAAACTACTGTTTACAACATGCCTTTTGAGAATCATTTTAATTACTTTCACTGATTGGATTCCCAATCCTGATTTCCAGATAGTGGGTAGAAAACACAAAAAAATACATATGAAATTAAAAAAGATATATATATAGACATTCAAAACAAAAACAAAAAGCAACAGTATACATTACTGGCAAGAAGGCCATCTCAGTGGTGCAAGGGTCAAGTACCTGGCTGCCATTGTTGTGACTGGTGTTTGTTTCCTCCAAAAGGCCTCCAGCTTGGCCGGGCACTCCAACAAACCCAATTAGCCGTGTTTGCAGGTGGGAAGCCAGCAGGGGCTTCTGTTTAGTTGCTGCGCTAGTGACTCCTTCAGGTCGGTTGCGAGCAGAAATGGGAGGGATAGCGTGTTCCTCTGCATTTGTCACACCCTCCCGATGAAAGTCCTGACTGTTTGATTGTCTACTCTCTACACCCTCCCCGGGCCAACAAGTCGGGGTAGCAGCAATACTGTAGTACCAAGGTACCAAGTTGTAGTTCATTGTTTGAGGGAAAAAAATATGTTTTCTCAGGTTCTGCAACATGTTGAGGAAAAAAAGAAAAGATACAATTTCTGGGAGAGGAAACCACTTCTAATCAGGACAAACAATTACATCTTAAATCAAATCAAAAGCCATCAAATTACACTTTGTATATTTATGCCATGTATTGCCTTAAAGAAATACCAAATACAGGTAGTTAATTAGGTGGTGTCATTTGTCAATATCATTCATTTGTTTTAGTTATATATCTTTAGAACTAAAGTATCAGGGTGGATGTTTAATATGTCAAACCCAATAACCACATGAACCTAGTGTCTCTATTCTGGACATGTCATAATTGGTGAACATTTGGCGAAAAGACATGCTTTCCCCATTGCTCTTCGATCTATCCATCATTGTGACTGTGCATGGCTTTGAGAGGAACGTACCACTCTCCCATTCTCTGCAGCATGCTAGAAACAAAAGAGAAATAGAAGTTGACAGGTCGTTGGCAGGAGGCGGGAGGTGGAGGGAGTGGGTTGAGAGGCAAAAGGAAAACATCTTGATTTGGGTTGGGTCTTGGTGGGTCGTAGAGGTTGGAGCTGGTGGGAGTCAGAGGCAGCGCTTTAAGGAGGGGTGAGGAGGCTCCCTGAGTATTATTTGATCCTGTAAGGGCCTCAATTAAGTGGTTAGTTTACCCCTCATGCGGAGCCGGTGAATTGGAGCCGGGTCAGCTCCGGGTTGAGGTGTCGTTCATTATTTTTCCGCCTGTCGGGTCTCATGAGCAGCCGGCCACAGACGGTGGGTTGCACCACGGACGGAGAGCTGAGGGAGGAAGAGGGTGGTAGTGGGGATAGGGGGGGGGCAGTTGGGCAGCCAGTGGGGTACGTCAAACACTCTCAAAGCCTCCACTCCCCGCCAGCCAGGGAGGGGATTATGAGCAACAAAGCATGTCCTCACACCTGCGCCGGGGCTGTACAATGGAAACTCAGCGGGCCAATGGAGATGCAGGAGAGGAGAGAGAAAGAACAGTTATTAAAGGACCCCGCCAATGAAATGGATTACATTAACCCCTTCTGTTGTCCTTCCTGGCATTAACATGGTAAAACTGTGACAGAGCAGCAATCTTGCATCCCATTGCGGAACATTTTGGGAACAGTTTCCAGGTTTTATTAACTTGTTGAACTTAAAATACCTCCAAAAGGTTAGTGACACCCACAGTCACGAAACTAGAGGGAGCGTAAACAACAATCTGGTACCACCCACCCATAAAACAAACATGGGCAAATTCTCCTTCTACAGCACGGCCACCAAGGTATGGAATAGCCCAACCCCATCCCTCAAAAATTGCAGTTCGTTGGGCTCATTCAAAACAGCCCTAAAAACTCATCTTTCTGGAGGCCATAAGAGGAGGTAGTACCAGTTTCCCTGTAGACAGACAACCCCCCTCCCCTTTTTTTTGTATATATATTTTTTATTTTTCATGATGCTTTTTTTGTACATAGTGGTATTTTTTCTCTGTTTTTTATGTTGATTTGAACTGTTTGGTTGCTACTATATATGTCTATGAAATTAATTCAAGGACCCCAACGGAAACAAGTCCGCAAGGACTTTTTTGGTCGGACCTTTTAGTCAAAAGTATTATAAATGTAACTGTGTTGTTTTACATTCTTTTGCCTAATAACATTTTCAATCAATCAATCAATCAATCGATCAAACTAATCTAAGTGTAGGTACAACAAATTCTACAAATGAAATGTGCTAAAAAAATAAATAAAAAAAGTTCTACCACTGAGTAGTGGAATAGGGCAACTGGGTGCAAAGAATGAACAAACATTAACATTAATGCTAAAACTGTACACAGTACTTTACCTTACTATGGCCTATTGCAGGTGTTAACTTGTCTTAATACCTGTGGGAAAATATTCAAGGTGTTTGAGGGAATGCCATGAAAATGTAATTGACAATATTTGGCATCTGGTTGCACTAACCCAGTAGTACCAATGTGTGCT
>NC_137621.1:35358835-35368835 GCF_963280865.1 Gymnoscopelus braueri | reverse complement strand
GAAACAGCCAACCTACAAGCTCACAACACGCCGCGAATGCTACGCGTTGTGAGCTTGTGGGTCGGCTATTTCCGACGCGCGACACCGTTTGTGTGACGAAGTATGCCTCGGGCTTAATCCTGCCGCCTTTGAGTTTGGGGTCCAGGGGACAGGTTCACCCAGAGGACGGAATCAGTCTCCATGGCGAAGTACTTGGGTGGACAGGGCAGGGGGATGAGGATGAATGGAGGCGGTAATGCAGAGTGGATTGGGAAGGGGGGCTGTGAGAGTGTGAATGAGCATCAGTCCTGACAGCGCGCTTGCATGAGAGGAGTGTGTGTGTGTGTGTGTGTGTGTGTGTGTGTGTGTGTGTGTGTGTGTGTGTGTGTTGAGGCCACGTGTGTTTTGTGGTATTTTCTTGTTTGCACTGTGGTCAGGCCGGGCCAGAGTGGTGGTCAAGTACTGCTCATGGAGGCTGGTTTTTCCAGACAGACCCCTGGTTCTGATTGGGGACATACGGAGGGAGTACCGCTTGTGGTTATGTAACCTTTTATCTGATCGGGGAGTGATAGAGCATGGTGAAAAGTGAGCGGTAGAAATGAGGAAAGAGAGAGAGTGAGGGAAAGAGAGAAAAAGATGTGATGGAAAAATGAGTGTCACGAAATACAAAGAGCAGGAGAAAGCGAGAGAGAGAGAGAGAGAGAGAGAGAGAGAGAGAGAGAGAGAGAGAGAGAGAGAGAGAGAGAGAGAGAGAGAGAGGCTATGCTCCAAACAGACTCTGGGAGAGGGAGGTGACAGGAAAGAAGTGGCTGTGTGTGTGTGTGTGTGTGTGTGTGTGTGTGTGTGTGTGTGTGTGTGTGTGTGTGTGTGTGTGTGTGTGTGTGTGTGTGTGTGTGTGTGTGTGTGTGTGTGTGTGTGTGTGTGTGTGTGTGTGTGTGTGTGTGTGTGTGTTGTTTACAGTTTACACAGCCACATGCTGGCAGGGCATCAAAACCATGTTGCCTGGTGTTTTGAGGTAAACACAACCCCGAGCCCTTGGACCCTGGGGAGCCTCCGGGCAGACATGATACCCCCTGAAGCCTCAGACCGCCACTGGAACCCACCGATACATAGCCAACGTTTGAAAAAAGTTACATATATGACAAACTATACATGATGGTAGCACTTATGGACAATTGGACATGATGGTATAGGCTATTTTAAAAACATGAACCCTAGATTCCCTATTTGGGGGGGTGAACCTTTGGCGAGACTAGCAGATGTACAAGCTTACAAGTTGTCAGCTTTAAGTCTTTTTGGTGAAAGGATTTGGTGTAGAGGGAAAAAGGAGGGGGCCAAGTACAGGCTCCTGAGGACCCCGGTCAATGAAATATACGGTATAGGGTTTACGTGGTTAAAAGCTTTGGATTTCAATCACATGCCGTGTAAGTGTATAGTATGCAGGTTTTACATTCCAAGCCAACTGCACACCAGGTGATTTCACTAATCAGCACACCTGCCACCAGAGAGTGTGGAGGTAATGTGTGAAATTATTAGTGTTGGGCTAGAATAAGAACATGCCTTTGTTGTTGTTTTCCCGAAAAGCGCTCTGTCATTCTGTTAAGCACAATATAAATTGCAATTTTTGTAGAGAAGTTTATTCAGATTATTTTATGATAAAGTTTGATATTTTCTCAGTTTGTATGCCACCCAATAGAAACCATAGGGATGCGAGGGGAAGAGGTTTTGTGCATGCGTGCGTGTGTGTGTGTGTGAGTGACTGAACTGGGGTTGAAGTGAGGGAAAGCCCCCCTAGTTCCAGGTGCAATCTCGGGCCATCCGCGACGCTCTGTCAGCTTTGAGCGAGGGCAGCAAGGGGTTCAGAGATGGGGGAGGGAGGCGGGGGGAGGAGTAGGAGGAGGAGGCTGAGATCTTCTCACCCTGCTGGCCTTCTTCTCTGGAGCAGAGCTGGTAATTTGGACAGAAAGCTGGAGCAGTGCCCAGCTCACTGGACCACCACCAAGCAGCCAGGCAGTAAGGTTGAGAGGCAGGCTGTGGTCAGGGGCACACAGCAGGGGAGACGTTGACTGAACTCGGGATGACCAATATGTTTTCACTCACTCATTCATCCATTCATTCATTCTCTCTTTCATCCGTCTGCCCCCCTCAGTGTCCTCGTTCCAGGACACTGTCCTGATCTCCTTTTGTTGCAATCCCGTAGTCTGCCTACCTAAGGCGGTATCAGCAATTATATGTCAACCAACCCCGGTCCCAACTGAAAAGTGTCTATGAAATTAGCTTTTTAACTTCTATTACATTTTTGCATAGTTTTTCGTACTCCATTTTTCCCGCCACTCCGACAGAAAAGTAAATGTCATAGCCCCGTGTTCACCTGCCAAGCTTTATTAGTCAGTGTGAGGTCTGCGTCTGCCAAGGCAGGCAGAGGAGACTAATATAAGGTAATAAAGCACCCCGTAATAGAGCAGCACGGAGGAGGTAATTACAGTGAGGGGGCCTTTTAAAGAGTTGTTTGTAATGATTCATGGTTGCACAAATGCAATTTTCCTGTCACTCCCCTCTCATCTCTCTCTCATGCTCACCTCGGATAGGCGAGAGAAAGACGACGCACATAGCTCCGCACAGCATCTTTCCAACTGCACCAAGTAGGCTGCGCATAACAAATGTTTGTACGCACCAAAAGCACATCTTATTGTTGTAAAGTACATATTATTGTTATAGATATTATCAGTTGGACAAACATTGACAGCCCTGAGGCGAGTCTTTGCTTCAAATGTGGCATCCTCAATCTGTGTACACGCTTTTCAAAACATCTACATATTAAAACAACTCCTTTACAGGCCTATGGACAATAGCTACCGTAAATGTCCTAAGGTGTGATTTAATCTAGGTTCTGACACATTAGTCTGTAGTCTGTATGTAAAGCTTCATTTATACTTTGTGTGACCAAGTAGTGTACTCTTATTTTCAACTTAAATGTGTCAATTGAAGTTTTTTTGTTGAACAATATGCCATTTTCGAAAAAATAAATAAGATAAGATGCATAGATGCTCATTCAGTCATACTTGGCTGCAAACTATTTGTAGTCGCAAGAGCGAGGGCACCATCCCTGCCCCTGACTCATCTGAGTTCATTCTGTCTCATATTCAGCCCCCCATTAAAAAAACACCATATAAGTCCTGTTTTCATCACCACAAAAATAGTCTTTCAGCACCCTGAGGAACCCCCACCTTTTTTTAATAACCTCGCTCACATGAGACGTCATTCATGTTCATAAAATGCACACGCGAGACACTTGAAGACCTGAAGAAGAGACACTAAAGAGACTAAACGCTGCAGCTCGGCTTGGCTCGCTGCAGCGCTGTGCTCCCTCTTCCCTCCACATCCCAGCCCCGACGAGGCCCCAGACATCAAAGGCAGGTGGAGTGAAACCATGAAATTACAGGTAAGGTGTCAATTACCCTTTGAAACCAAGTACTCTCCAAATCCAGGCAAGACCCGGCCGGTCCCTGGAATTAGAACAGATGAAGAAGGGAACTGAAGGGAGAATGACAGAGGAGGGGAGCTGAGAGGGAGGTGTGGAGAAGGAGGGTTTTACAGGCCGTGTTGACAATATGGCAATAGTATAAAAGGTCCTAATGCAGCCTTAAATTACAGCCCTGTCCTCCGCCCTCTCACCACATGCACGCACGCACACGCGCACACACACACACACACACACACACACACACACACACACACACACACACACACACACATACACACACACACACACACACACACACACACACACACACACACACACACATTCGCACATCGAGAGAGCACAGAGTTACACACACAAGAACACTAGAACACAAATGCGCATAGAAAATACATTAAACAAATACTGTACATAATAGTACACACACATGCGCAGAACAACATAACTCTTACCCAACACACACACACACACACACACACACACACACACACACACACACACACACACACACACACACACACACACACACACACACACACACACACACACACACACACACACACACACCGTAGAACTAACATCCCCCCACCACCAATTTGTGTGTGTGTGTGAGAGTGTGAAAGGTGTCTGTTAGACCCTGATATGGAATTAATAATGACCAATCTGTACTGAGATGTACTGTTGTATTAGAAGGTTACAGCATGTTGAACCCCATTGATGTACAGTAGTACCTCCCCTTCACCCCATGTCCCCTCTCGTGGAAGTCAGGTACAACAGTAGTTGAATAGCACAAGAGCTACTCACATTAGTTGGTGTGAGTCAGTGAACTGCAACATGCTTGGTGTCTTAATTGCGTACTATTTCAAGATGAGTGGGGTAAGCTGGAAGGAATGTCAGCCCTTACAATATTACCACAACAATCTCATGTTTCACTTCATGACTCGTATGCCCATAAAATAATACACCTTATTTATGGATATTTTCTAAGGAAAATATGTCATTGTAGAAATTAATTGAATTAATCATCATTCATCCCCATCTCTCTGCCTCTCTCTGCCTCTCTCTGACACACACGCACGCACACTGTGATGCGCACGCACGCACGCACGCACACACACACACACACACGCACACACACACAAACACACACTCTCTCGCTCTCCCTCTCTGTACTGTCTACACAGTCTTATGCTCTTATGCACTGTATGTGTGTGTGTGCTCCATAAAAGCCGCTTGACAGCTAATGTGGGAAAATAATTCAACCACAGCTTTGGGTTACAAAACAGAACTGCATGTGGGCTCAGCACCGCACTCAGACAGCGCTAGCAAGCAGAGCCTGAACCAACCCAGACGCTACAGAACACCCACCATGCTTCCCCCCCCCCCCACAAACACATACACACGCCGACACACACACGCACACACACATACCACCACCTCCTCCTCTTCTAGACCCCGCCCTGCCTCAGCTTGGCTCTGCCAGGTGGCCTGCGCTGTAGTGTGAGCTAGCTGAGGCATGGTAAAGCTGGCACTCGTTGGCAATCTGGGAGTTTAATTTAAGTGCAGTTTACCACCACTACCACTATTAATTACAACAATAGCAAAGACCACTACAAGTACTACGATTATGCTGTGCTAATACTGCTAGGCGTGCTACACTAGTACACCTGGAGTTACTGTTCAATGGTGATCTATTGACTTGAGTACAAGTCACTTCTACTACTATTAACCACAATAAATATTCAAAATGTAATATTTATTATTATTTTATGTTTAATGTAAAAAAAAGATATAGTAAAAATAATAGATCTAACCATTAGTAGCTTGTAGATTGTCTATTTTCACTATTAATCATAATACATAGGGTTAAGTGGTTAATGAATTCCTACAAGCACTATAACTACAACAGACCTTTTTCGCCAACATGGCTGATGTACTTCTGCTTCACATAGATTTTTTATTACCACTTCTGTCCCATCTGATTCTGTCTGTGATCACTTAATTTGTGTTTCAATATAGTGCATAACGCGGTACAGATATATCTCTCTGTTGATAGATGACAGGATTTGATTGAAGGTAACAAAAGCCTAACTGACTAGCCAAGGCTTTCGCTATTTCATCTGGACTGCATTTTATGAGATCCTTCAACAAATCATTTTTTTGTATTATTTTGTGCAGAACTCAAAAGAAACAGAGGAGTTTAAGTTGACAATTGGGAGAGAGCAGCCTCCTCGGGCATACCAAAAATGACCAGAAGCTTGGTGACAAAAATACAATGCATTCCACCTAGTATGAGGTGCAGTAGTGCATTGTTCTCATGACATAAGAAGCACTAAATGAATTAAATTAAGGATAGGAAGCATTTGAAAAACTGATAAATGAAGTTGTAGAAATAATAATAATTAAGGAAACATAGTTATACTGTACCATCTACTGTACTCCTGCTTCAAACCATGCCGCATCTCTTCTGTTTCAATGTATACTGTACTTTGGTAGAGTTGAATTGTCCAAAATAGGGTTATATGACACAGCATTTGACGGGTAAACACAGCTGAAGGTAATAACATTTATTCTGTGTTTCATGTCGGTGTTACTGTACCATCATGGACAGCTCCTGCAGTTAACTGTACCGTTCCAAACACCCACAATTTTACCGTCAGCTGCATAGTTCTGTCAAAATGAAAAGGGTCCATTGGTAGTGAAATAACATACATGCTGGTGAGTGCCATTTACAGTAGTTCAATTCACAGAATTAGATTATCTTTCAAATATAAAACTTTAACAACTTGTTTTTTAATGGAAAAGTCATTTATTTTTTACTTATCCCTTTATCATTGCAGTTTTTACATTCTAAAATGATTTGTAAATTAATCACTTGAAATAAACAGAAACTGACATGAAGATGAGTCAACCCTACCCTACCCTCTTCTGATGGAAAAGGGTTTAATATGCTGTCATCACCCACAGTGAGAGAGGTGTGATAAAGCTTTGTTACTCATATCTAAATGCAACATACAAAATCAATGTCAACCATCCGTCAGCCAAACTAAATAAGATTTAATTTGTAATGGCAAAAGGAATGAATCTGGATTGGATGCCGTACATCCACGGACACCAGAGCATTTTCATACACCCAGCATGCAGACATTAGCTCACATCCAGCTCAAGTTTGTTATTGAGGAGCAGTTATGCATAAGTCTACATGTGCATCATCCAGTGAATATGCATTTTATCTTCATGAATCTGTTTACATGAATTAAGAAACTGCAATTATTACTATGGAAACACAACTTAGGCTGATGGTAAAATCTAACAGTAAATGTAAAATAAATGTAAACACCAGTATCTACGGTAATCATATTCAGGGATCATATCCATGCTGTTCAAAACACCATATTATATTACATTACAGCATGTATGTATGTGTTCCAATGCTTCAATGGAAGAGGACATGAGTGTCCTGAATAACAGCACAATTTAAAAACACACGTAAACACATTCATTGAGAGCAAGTCCCAACCTAATTAGCAAAACCAGACAGTTGTCTGTCAGCGAGCTGATTCCAGAGATAAGCAATCTCCTTTTGCAGGTTCACAAACAACTCTCCATTATTAATCCGCGCTGTAAATCATGGTGGCTTGTGGTCTGAGGCACATGACAGGCAAGTGCTTTATGCATGAGTTGTGTCGGCGTGTTGTGTGGGCATAGTTTCCAGATAAACTTTGGCCAAACATCTGTCAATATGTTCTTTTTGCACTTCCTAATAAAACTTGTAGGCGTCTGCCAGTAACTGTCAGTTTGTGATGCATTGCCCTGGACAACAATAATTGTTTTTCTTCTTTTTAATAATGACATTTAACTTTTCAGGCCAGCAACATTTAAAAAAGCACACTCACCAGACAAACAACATGCAAAATGCTTTAAAGCAATGAAACACTATCAATTAGTCTAATAGCAATAAACAATAACCTAGATCTATCAAATGTAGGAAAGAATGCCATAACCATGTTTTTAAAAATGTACATTGCACATTTAATTATACAAATGTCACATCGGGTAAACCTTCAGGTACAGACCTTTAAATCAAAGTGAGAATCTGCCTATGTCAGCACTGCACCGCAGAGTGTGACAAATGAGTGACATTATTTGTCTGTGTCTCAGGGGGGAAGTGATGCAATGTCGGGCCCAGAGCTTCAAAAACAACACGCAGCCTAAATCAAAGGCCCACAACATGCTGTGCTGCCTCGCTGACAGACAAGGCCCTTGAGTGGAAGAGCCTGATTCTTGAGGTGTCCCAGGCTGTGCGTCACTTCCACATGATTTCCTCTGCACTCAAACATGTGTTCTGCATCCTCAGGTCGGCTGCAAGTTCAAATGAATGATAACATTTTGATTTGTTCTTCAAACTTCTGAGGACATTGCATTGCTTACAGTACATTAATTCCATATTCACTCACCCTAAACTTAAAGGTAGGGTAAGTGATAGTTTTTGTTTAAAACTAAAGGTTTTTTGTTTAAAGGTTTAAGCACTATATTCTACATATATTGCTATAGAGTGTTTGTTCAGAAACAGGAGTCTCCCCGTCTCTCCATGCTCTTTGATAAACAGAAGATACATTTTCAGGTGGGTGGCGAATCATCAGCCAATCAGGAGAGAGTACCCATTTATCAGCTTCGTTTATAGTGTATCACTTCCAAATTCACTTGTTTAATCTGTATCCTGTCTGTGCGAGTTCTCTTTCCTGATTGGACAAAATGGGTATCCCAACCTGAAAATGCATTGTCTGCTTACTAAATAGCTGGAGAGATAGAGAGACTATTTGAACCAAAAAAATCACTTACCCTACCTTTAAACTAACCAACCTAAACTTAATCTTATAAAACTGGAGTCAGTCCCAAGATGTGGCCGAACACACGCACGCACGCACGCACGCACAAAAAATGATTTTCCACTTTCTGTTTCCTAAATGTGTCATCTCTCTCTCTCTCTCTCTCTCTCTCTCTCTCTCTCTCTCTCTCTCTCTCTCTCTCTCTCTCTCTCTTTCTGACACACAAATGAGCTGTAATTAATACAGCAAACACATAATAAAGCATCACAAAGCACAACAAAAATCACATGTAAAACAACTAAGCTCTTGTGACTTGGTAAAGTAAAATGTCTCATTCTGTACCTTCTAGAACTCTTCTGTGAGTGCATTAGAAAAAACTGTCGTTACAATCAGAACAAATCACAATGTTTTGTTCTGCTAAACGCCGTTCATGTAAGCTTACATGTTTTCGTGCCTCATCACACTCTTTAAAGTCCAGGAGATTGAAATCCAACAACATCAGGCATTGAGAAACACAAAAAGACAACGATATGTACATTTATAGTGTATGTATTTTGATTTGGTGGCTGCTGTGTTCTGCCTTGTGCTTTACCAGCTGGGACAAGACAGCTGTGGTCCATGCTATGCCATTAAAATAGATCCCTTTATTACAGAATGGAGCAGTAATGGAAATAACCTGCCTTCCCTGTGCCCAGGTAGCTCCACACTCACTCCCATAAATCAAACCCTGTGTTTGGGCAGGGGGAGGGAGGGTAACAGGGATGAGCGCTAAGGAGACAGGAGGAAGAGAGGAAGAGAGGGGGGGGGGGGGGGGTAATGCGGATAAGAGGAAGAGAGAGAAGGAGTAATAAAGTGGGAGAAAAAGATGGGAGAGAGGAGGGGATGGGGGAAGGAGAGGGCGGGGAAGTGAGTATGGAGGAACAAGGGGGAGAGAGCACGAGAGAGAGGGGTGAAAGACAAAAGAGAAAGGAAGAGAGACCAGAGAAGAGAGGTAGAGAGGGAAAGAACACAGAGTGGTGGGGGTGGGAGGAGAGGTTCCTGTCCTTGTTGACAGATTCAAACAAAGCTTGAGCAAACAAACTCTTCAGGTGTGAGAACCTAAAGAAAATATATACATACACCTGAAAGACAGACAGAAAGTAGACCTGGAATATATTCTGACAGACAGACAGACAGACAGACAGACAGACAGACAGACAGACAGACAGACAGACAGACAGACAGACAGACAGACAGACAGACAGACAGACAGACAGACAGACAGACAGACAGACAGAATTGTACAATAGTCCAAACATCCAATAACCACTGGAACATCGGCTGTCATCAGGGGCCATCACATTTTTGTGTGATAGGACTGTTGTTTTTGTTTGTTTTTTTAAACGTTAATGTCTGAAAATACACATTAACACAAATCCAACACATTATTGGCAAAGATAATGTGTAACCAAACAAAACAAAAAAAAAAAACTTTCATTTATGCAACACTCATAGTGCTGTCAAACGAATCTATGAAGCCTTAGCCATCAAAGCTGCAGCATCACTTGGAGACAAAGCATATAAAAGAAAAACGTGTGGAATAATTCCAAGCTCGTCTCACATCTCTCCATCTCTCAACGGCCAACAGACATTGATGAGACAATCAGCTAAATATGATGAGCTAGCTGTCTAAGCCTCATAGCAAGCAGCATGGAAGGCATTCTCAAATACA